>NW_022712943.1:31067-44174 GCF_011630105.1 Anneissia japonica
GGGCCGCCACCCCACATAAATGGCGTAAATCAGTACGATAAATATTAACATAGGGCTCAGTTATAATAATAAAACGTCATCATTAAACGTCTATAACAAGCCTATGTATAAGCTTAGGGCCTACACAGACAGCTATAAACCTATGCCCTACTTAGATACTGTACGGTATGAAATACTGGTAATCGACAATAGTAATATAATGCTAGTAACATCCGATATAAACGTTAAACATAATTGGGATTTTAGCAAGTTATTATATAGTGTAAATCGTAGAGTGATTAATTACTCACAAAGACTGTTCTTGTGGCAGGCTACATTATGCATTATACATCTTCGTACTAGCTCTACTAACAACAGTACCAATGTTTTGTCTCGTCTATTTCTAAACTCAGCATCTACATGAACATATGCCCAAGACTCATCTGCATACCGCAGACGAACATAAACATAGATAAAGCGTTAGCAACGTAGCCTAGTAACCAATATAGTACTACTATACTGAGATAGGAGACAGCACACTAGTTCAAACTAAAGTTTGTTTTAAGAATGTGTGAAAGTATTTATTTAAGAGAACTATAATACACTGCACTTAATGCAAGAATTAAGTAGGTAAACTACATACTTTTAAATCACATGAATGGTCAATTTATTAGGATGTTTTATTTGCATCAGCAGACCAAAATGTGAAGTGAAAACCAAAATGGCTAAGGCCATCATTGACGAATTTCCATCCTTAAAAGATGAAGAAGGTCAAGGTTTTGTATGTACAATACATATGTATTTTTTTAAATTTTATTTTATTGTTAATTTAGAAACAAGGGCACAACTAATTGTACTAACTAAATCACTGTCTTACATATAAACAAATCAATACACATACATGATGCTCTACATCATAGGTGGGCAAAGTGCCACAGTCATTTTTTGTGGCCTGCGAAAATGAATTAACCCTTCTTGTGAGGCCCACCATACATCTTTGGCTAGAATACACCTTGTTTTTTACGGTTCGACATCAATCATCTGTATAAAGTAATATTAAAACGCAACATAAGTGTAAAAGTACTGTATAAAGGTTTTGGATGCACACTTGAAACATCAAAGTTTAGGTGACCACTTTGTGTTAAAATGTCTCATAATAAGGCTTAGGGAGTGGAGTTGTTTTTGGTTGTGAGGAAAATCCTGGAATCTGACAAAATATGAACCCAGTACCCTGGGATTGGATAGCAAGCATCTTAACCACCAAGCTACAGCTCCACGTTCTGTATAGTGTATACTGTAGAATAGTATTGTCCTGCCACCAGTCGTCAAAGTCATGCAATGATCAATATTCAGCTGCACCAAAATTCCTGATAAGTGTATAAAACTCGGTTCTTTCTGCTTAATGTTAAGGCTATTAATGTCAGCGATCCACAACTGGGACAGAGGCTGTGGTCAATGCTACAGTATTAACTCTCCAGTCGAGTGGCCTTATCTTAGTATCATGGTGTCACCCAAAATGTGCCGCAGAGTTTCTTCTTTACATAGTTTACATAGTTTAACTACTGAATAAAATATTGTAGTCCAATGGAAGCTATCACTATTAATGATATCATTTCTCTGCCTGCAGGAAGCCTGGTACGAGTACACTCCTGGGAAAGGACGTCATTCCTCATGTGGTTGGATTGAGGAGCGACTCATTTATAGTAATAAAAAGGTTGCTTCATCAACATCAAGTCCAAGCTCATCATTGATTGTTGCTACTTTACCATGTATGTTGTTTCTAGCCAAGGGATGCACAAATATGGATCTTGCTTGCTGAAAATATGGTCATACTTTGTTTTATGCTCAGATTAGTCTGAATTTGAAAGGAAGCTATGTAAGGGAATGACATCTAATAATAGTGCATACATATTATTTCATACCTTAAAATAATGTTTGTGTAGTTTGTGTTTTATAGATTGTTTATTTACTTCCATAGAATCTGATTTGTCAGCTGAAAAGTTTCAGAGTATGATAGAGTGGATAAATCACAACGTCACTCCATCCTCCCAGATTCACCAATTTATGGAAAAGACAGCTACAAAGAAAGCAGAATGAATAAGAGAGAACCCGGGGCAGCCCTTCGACAAGATTTTGAAGGAGTACCCACGCCTCTTTGACACACCTGGTATGGTGAGTATATACCTAACTTTGTTTATTGCAATATTGATTTGATAACAAATTCTAATTCCCCAATTCCACCCCAGTCATATACAACCAAATATGATATTCTTTTGTTCTGTGGTACAGAACAAAAGAATATCATATTTTGTTCTGTGGTACAGGTCGAATTGAATTTTCGTGTCCTATTTCCGAAAGTTTCTGATAACCTTTGCCTGCAATGGACGCTAGTCTATGCAGATGCCGTGCTAAAGTATGCAGGTCTCCAAGGAAAGTGGGAGTCATACTTAAATATTAATGCATCAACATTGTGTAAGTACAATGTGGGAAATATTAATTCATACTTGTACTGTACTAGGTTTAGAAATATCAGGGTGTTGAGGGTTCCCAAACAAACAGAACATTGTTAGTGGTTTCTCGGATGTCAGTTGTTAGTTATGGTTCCATCTTAATATATCTTTAAGTGTTGGTGGGTTTTTTTTCTTTTATAAATAAACATGTAGGATCGTAGATTTCTGTCAACAGTGGAATATTTTGTATTTGTACACCTATTGTGTGTTATATCATTGTGAAGCTGTGATCATTTTAACTGGATGTATCATGGAGTTATTTAAAATGGGTTTTTTTTATGTATTTAGCTCCAGATGTTGAGAGGACGAATGCTTCACTGGGCCTTCTTCCGTGTATTCTACCGGCTGGAAGAAAGGGGAGAAAGAGAGCCAGCATCGAATAATCATTGGTCTCCTTCATTGATGTTAAACCGGTAAGAAGTTTGTAATGTATTCTGGTGTGTGTATGTATGTGAGCATTGAGCAATGACAGGAGTTGATCATTTGCCTGACAGCTAAGTTTTCTGCTTCTTGCAGTTTTGGACCACAATTTGAATATATTTGAATCTAAATGCTTGGCTTCTTGAACAACCTTCAGGAGAGTTAGGCGAGGTCATGATTGTATCTGTCTGTATCCGTTATACGTGTTGGTTAGCACTGCACTGTGGCTGCCACGGGTCTCCAGGGACCAGCAAAAATTTACTCAGTTTATTATTGAATTGAAGACAATAAAGAAAAAAATTGGCATGAATTTTAGTTTTGCAAAATGATATAAACAAAATTAGAGACTAAATTCATCTGCATTTATTTTTTTTTTGTGTGGAGCACAAAGAAATGAATTTAGTGAGAATTTCTTTTTTTTTTATCCCTTTGCGTAAAACTAAAATTCATGCCAATATTTTCCCTTGTTTGTAATAATTAGAGTAATGCATATGCATTTTTTCTAAATAAAAATAAAAGTTATTAAAATTTTGCCAGGAATGGGGCTTTGATATTTAATTTTTTTTTTTTACATTAACTAGAGAGATTAAATGGGTTTGTGTCTGTACTGACCATTTGGTAGAGAGAGGTGGCTAGATACCACTGGAGTGTTCATCAGTGTTCACACCTGGGACTAAAAGATCTTGGCACAAACAGTACCATCGTCAAATTAGGCTACCAAACACATCTTATAATATCTGTAATCCTTTTTTTTAATAATTAGAGTGCAATCTTTGATAAATATAAAATCTATATTTTCTTTTTAGATTGGTACAAACATGTCGAAATACTTAAAAGAGGTACCAAATAAACAACCCTATGTTCTTGCGTTGGGTTCGCTAAAGCCCAACTCAGACAGCGTCGTACGACGCAGCCCGACGCGATTTTTGTCGCGTCGGGTCATTGTGAGTTAAACGCAGACGCGATGGTGTGCGTCGGGGGCAGTCGCGTCGTAGAATATTAAACATGTTTAATATTTCTCACGACGGCTTAAGACTGTCCCCGACGATAAATCGGGTCGGGCTGCGTCGGTGAGTTGGCCTTAATGCATCCATCGCAATGCTTTGCCATTGTAGAAAGAAAGGCTTAGAACAGATCACTCTTCTGAAGGCCATCGATGTTTGTTTCAAAGTGTTTTATATCTTTGATATCAGCTACCCTTGGCAGTGTTCAACTGCATGGGAATTTTTCCAAATAGTGCTGTACGGTTTGGGAGATAATGATGGCCGCAGCAAGACATCTCCATCAGTTATTGCAATGCGTACTGCATTAAAAAAGGCTACAAAATAATTGAAACATTCATAAGGTCTAAAAAAATTGTTATGTTGGCTTAACCTGACAAAACCTAAAAATTCAGCCGACACTACTAGACATTTTCATTTAGTTCACGATGCCAGTTTACTTAAAATTTAAAAAATATTTAAATGAAACGACGCAACAATGGGTGTGTAACAATTACCCTGTTGTTAAAGTATTCCTACCAACCTCTTGACTTATACATACACCACGATTTACTGTATGTTTATTGATGCAAGTATTAGGACATTGTAAACATACATCTAATATAAAATATACATTTGGTGATAGTGTAGTTTATTGTGATTTTTGTATTAAAATATAAATTTATTGTTACAGGGTAGGGGAACAGGGTTACATTACCATTGAACAAATATAGAGGGAATGATAATTGGATGATTTCATACAGTGTGCTAAACTTATACTGTTCAGTCATAACAAGGTCAAACTAAAATACTATTGTGATTCATTAGTTATCTGTAGATTTGAAATATCTATGTGGCAGATTTATGTATTTATTTGTATTTTACAAGAGAATAAACAGATTGCAGTGTTAAGCTATGATTTTTAAGTACTTTTTATTTTCCTTTCTGCCAAATTATTACTACAGTATATATAATAATAATTCGTGGTCCAGTGGATTAATGGTGAAATTAACCTGAAAAACTGGTCATTTTGACAAGGAATATAGTGATACACCTATTGATAGTAACCATGATAATGGTCAAATTAATCAGGAAAACTGGTATGTTTTAACCATAAATATGGTGAAGTAACTGACATTATACCAGGAGAGCATCTAAAATAACCAGGAAAAGTTGGTGGGTTTTACCAGGAATGTGGTCAAAATAAACAGGAAAATTAACCAATGCTTCCTGGTATATTAACCAAGATAATGGTTGAAATAAACTCACCAGGAATTCCTGGTGAAAATGACCAGGATAATGTAGGTGCCATACGAACATGGAACCTGGTGGAAATTTCACCAGGATCTGGTGAAATTTCACCAGGATGTTTTTAGAGTGTGTCGTTATTCTCCCAAAAGTATAATGGGACCCTACTTGTGGGAACGTTTCCCACTGAATTAATTGTTACTAGGCAACATAGTACTGGCAGCTTGATACCTATTTAAAGCAATTTATTTCCATTCATGCCTAGATACGGTAACCAATCAGTCACTTTTATCTGGAATGTATAATCGTCTTGCAATAGGTACGCTTGTTTAATCGTACATATATAATTATAATGCAGGATTAATTAATTATATTATATACTTTATTCCAAGATACAAATCAAGTTTTTGATAAGTTACAGCTATAGTTAAATTAAATTTCTTCCAAGCAATAAAGTTTCAACTTAGAATATTTTGCAGGATAAAATAAATGCAAAACACTTCTTAACTAAAAATTATGCTATTAAAACTACTCCGTAAAACAATCAATCTTAATAATAATGTAATAAATTACATATATTAACGGTATTGTGTTCTTCTAACTAGAACACATTTTTATTTATACTCTTTATTTCAGAAATTCGATTTTATTACGGATGATTTCCCTGTACAGTATACCCCCAACATTGTACTGTAATATCTAATTAACGCATTGATTACATGTACACTACTCGTCGTTCCATACAATAACTCTTATTTTGGGCATTGAATAGTGAAGTGCACACGGCCGGACCGGACGTCATAGCTCTCTCCTAGGCCTAGATACGTTCTAAGTAAGCTTCAAAGTTAGTTATTATTAATATGCAATATTAGTCAAGGGGGCGACTTAGTTAGGGGGCGACTTTGCTAGGGGGCGATTTTACTAGGGAGCGACTTGACGGGGGCGACTTGGTTAGGGGGCGACTTTGTAGGAGGCGACTTTGTAAGGGGCGACTTAACAAGGGGGCGACTTGACTGGTATTCGTATCCATGCGCCAGTGAGTGATGTTGGAGTATAATGTACAGCAAGATGAAACTATTTATGTAGGCTATTGCATGAATAAGGTTCGGGGTTTGTCGAGTAGTGGAATGAATATTGTATATTTTAAGTGCTCCCTCCAGGCATAAGTGTAAGCTAATTACGGTGATTAATTAGCGAAGATATAGAGACAATTATTATTATCTTTCTCCCTCCTTCCAAGAGGCGATGTAAATGCTTTGTAAAAATGAGTACGCCACGGTACTCATTTTCACAAAGAAACACACACAACTAGTTAGCTAACAATATGCAAATGTTACATGAACACCTGTCTCTTATACACATCTAGATGTGTATAAGAGACAGGTTATAAGGCGCATTCATTTAAATGCCCCCTCTTACTTACTTTCAACATTTAATTTTATCTACAATTGTCAATAACATTTATAACGCATGCTAAGTGTGTCAAAGATTAAAACATTTAAATCATTCTAGCATGCAAAGTCACTTGTTTTAAAACTTATAAGACATTTAAAATATTCGAGTTTGATTATAAGGTCTATGAGATGAAATAAAATATTAGTTGTAAGATGTATTTTTATATTGGAGTCCGAATATTAAGCATATGGAGCTAATGTAATAGATTATCAGAGTCCGATTTTTACCGCCATCAGGAATATATTGACACAAATTTGGTTACGGCATTCCTCTTTTTTATGTTCAGCAAATGAAACTGTTGAATACGATGGCTCGAGCATTTTATTTAATGATCACACAGCCGTATTTTAACCGATTTTCTTAAAGACAACGATTTTTTTGTTGATAATTTTTTAATTAATCAAGACGTAAATTACACTTACTCTAGAGCCAATCATAGGCCTACATTTTATATTGACCATGTGATTGCGAATGAATTCCCATTCAGTATGACTGACAAATGCAAAATGTTACCATGCTTCCCAGATAAACACAAGTGATCAGCTATTCTGACTAAATTTCAAGTTCCATTTGGTTCTGTTTATGAGTGTGACCAGCACGGCTGATAATCCAATGATTATGGCAATAACTGAAACAAGATTGTATGGTAACATATATTCCGCTGAGTTGTTTCCTGATAATTATTTGGTTTTTCGGCAAGATAGAAATCAGAAGGGCGGTGGTATTTTAATAGCCATTAGCAAAGAACTTAGACCTGTCTCTGCTCCTCAATATCAATTTGATGGACTTAAATGTGTTTTGACTA
The DNA here is from genome assembly GCF_011630105.1 of Anneissia japonica. Classification (NCBI taxonomy): domain Eukaryota; kingdom Metazoa; phylum Echinodermata; class Crinoidea; order Comatulida; family Comatulidae; genus Anneissia; species Anneissia japonica. The sequence goes on from NW_022712943.1 coordinate 38,465, forward strand.
TTATTTACTTTAACAATTGTAAGATTCTCTTAGGGTGTTTCTATCGTCCTCCTAGTTCTAAAGTTTCTTATCTTGATGTTTTTAAAAAGTGTATGGAGCGTGTGTCTGATGACTCCCATCATTACTCTGCAATCTGTCTGACAGGAGACTTTAATATTAATGTTAATGACTCCTCTCCGACAATTAATTACTTAATAAGTAGATTAGAAACTGCTGTTGATGTCTTAAATCTTATTCCAATGATTAACTTTGTCACCAAAAAATCTAACAATTTCTCTAATCTGGGAACAACAATTGACCATCTGTATATAAATAATCCTAATCTAATCAATAATATCTCCCCACACCCTGGTATTGATGGCAGTGACCACGATGGAATTATCACTACATTTAATTGTCGATGCCCTAATTTGGCTTGTCCCTCTGGATTATTCCCCCTGTATTCAAAAGTTAATATTCCAGAATGCATTGAGATTTTTCAAAAATTAATTGGGATGATTGTTTTATTGAGGGAGATGTTAATGGCAGTTGGATTCGTTTTAAAGAGCGTTTCCTTGAATCTATATATAAAGTTGTTCCTTTACAAAGTGCCAAAAAGACTCCAAAGCAGCCCTGGATCAATATTGGAATTTTAAAACTTATAGGAAGAAAAATAGATTGTATAAAGCTGCTATTAAATCTAATAAGTTTTATAATGAGGTCAGAAAATCCTATTTTTAATTGTATTTCTGAGCTTGCTGATAAATGTACAAATAATAAAAAGGCATTTTGGAATTTTGTGCGTCGTAAACGAGCTAAGCCATCATCAAATAATTTTAAGATATGTAATGAAACCGATAGTGATTTTAAAATTATTGCAAATTGTTTTAATGAATTTTTCTGTTCTAATTTTTCTTCTGATAATTCCAGTTCCAGTGTTTTACCGTCAATACATTGTGACTGCAGGGACCACGTTGGCTTTCTTCCACTCAATTGTGCTAGAACCAATCCTATTGAGGTGATTAATCTGATTAATGCACTTAAGAGAGGTAAATCTCCTGGTCAAGATGGAATTACGTCAACTATGCTTAAATTCACTGTTTCTTTCATCACAGAACCTCTCTCTAGATTATTTAATTTATCACTTTCAACTAGTTCTGTTCCCCATGACTGGAAGAGAGCCAACGTAATACCCGTGCATAAATCTGGCTCAGTCCAAGACATTTGTAACTACAGACCAATTTCCCTTTGTTCGATTGTTGGAAAATTGCTCGAGAAGATTGTAAACCGTCACTTGACTGAGTACATGAATGATCATTGCAGCATGGTTTCGTTAGTGGGAGATCATGCGGTACTCTTATTTCACGTGTGGTTCATCATTGGACGGGTCTTCTTGATGATCGGTCTCCTTCTCCCATTGACTTGGTTTTTCTCGATTTGAGCAAGGCCTTTGATCGGATCAATCACTCAATGCTACTTAACAAACTCCACCAATTCGGTGTTTGTGGACCTATAATACATTGGTTTGCTGATTACCTCAGTGATCGTTCGCAAATAGTTGTTTTCAAAGGGGTTGTTTCTGAGTCTAGTAAAGTAATCTCCGGAGTACCACAAGGCTCTATATTGGGCCCCACTTTATTTAATATATTTGTTCTGGATCTTCCAGACAGTATAAATTCCTATATATTTCAATACACTGATGACACTATTCTTTACAGAAGTATTAAGTGTCATAGTGATACTCTTACGTTACATTCTGATCTTAATTCCATATATAACTGGAGCATGTCTAATTCAATGAAAATAAATGTCAAGTGATGAGGTTAACGAGATCCGTTAACCATGCTGCCAACAAAGCAACATATAACATTAATGGTACTGACCTTATTTACGTCCGTAGTTATGAATATCTTGGTGTTACTGTGTCCGATAATCTTGATTGGGGACTACATGTCTCCAAAACTGCTTCTAAAGCATCTAGAACTTTGGGTTTTATTCTCAGACTTGTCCGCCATCGGAACCATGAAATTATCCCTAAGCTCTACAACTCTCTTGTCCGACCTACTATTGAATATGGAATTCCTGCTTGGGTTCCATATAAGATAGGTCATATAAAACATTTTGAAAGTATACAACGTAGAATGACTAGATCACGCTTTGCTCACAATATCCCATACCCTCAACGTCTTGTTAATCTTGGAATCGCGCCCCTTCAACTACGTATTTATTATCTTTGTATCTGTTTCATTGCAAAATGTCTGTATCGAAAATATTCTATAAACATAATATATATTCAAATAATATTGAAATCAATTGTCGTCATTTAGATCACTTGAAGTTTACTCATCAGTATAGTCGCACTGATGCTTATAAATTTAGTGGGTTTAATTTATTTCCGGGAATATGGGATGCTGTGCCTTCACATATTCGAGACAGTTTGTCGATTGGCCTTTCTCAATTTCTTCGTGCTTTAAAGGATCACTTAAAAAATAAAATTTGTTGTGTAAAGGTTCCGATGGCGAACAATCTTGACTTTCTTGATTTTTAATAATTTTAAATCTCATTTTTTTGCGCTACTGCCGTCGCTGATACTTATTTTACTGTCGCTGTTAGCTGGAATATCCAAGTGTTTTTTTTCTAGCTCCATATGAGAGTAACAGTATATTGTCTCTTGCGTGCTGCGCTGTGCCTTGCCGTTTTTAATCGCTTTTACTTCCAGAAATCAGAGATTTATTTATATAGTATGTATCCTTAAATCAGTGGAGAAACTTTATACAGCAATTTAGTTTGTTTTTTGTTTATCTTGTCTCTGATTTTTGGTATTGTTATTTCTGATTGTTTTGTTTTCTGTTTGACGAAATAAATGAAATGAAATGAAACAAAGAGATCTTAAGATAATTTAGATTCTAGGTTTGTTATTTAAAATGTTGATAGGTAATATTATCATGCCGCCCTCTCTAGTTTAACTCCTCCACGTCGTCCATATTGGTCGTTATTGTATGGGAGTGAAGCTGTGACAATAAAGGAAATCACACACGACACTTTAAGCTGTCTCTCTTTATTTAGTCTATTTACATGGTGTCAGAATATTGCCGAAATGCCCACGTATGGTAAGATAGGCGAATTCTGTTCCGAAACAGAGCGGTTTGAGACGTATGTTCTACGATTAGACGAATACTTTGAGGCGAACGACATCAAGGACGCGGACAAGAAACGTGCTATTTTCAATACCGTCGTTGGTCCATCTACATTCAGGCTCATCGAATCGATTGTTGCTCCAAAGAAACCAAGTGAGGAATCTTTTGACAATATCATTAAAGTACTTAAGGCTCACTTCCAACCGGCTAAATCAAAGATAATGGCTAGATTTGACTATAATTCCAGGAGCAGACTAAGTGGCGAAACCGTTTCATCTTACTTGGCCTCCCTCCGGTCACTCGCAACATTTTGTGAATATGGTCAATCTTTGAATGAGATGTTACGTGACAGGTTGATATGTGGAATAAATCACGTACCGATTCAAAAAGCCCTGTTAGCGAAAGGCGATTCCTTAACACTGGATTCTGCTGTACAACTTGCTCAGGCTATGGAATCAGCTGAAGAGCACACCGCACGCATAGGCCTAGCACAAACGAACCAACAACAGCACCAGCAAGTTGATGCTATAAAATATAGGCCTAATAACATTAGTAAACAACCACATTCGAATACATCCCAACATGAAGCCCGCCAACCGGGACTCCGCCAACCAGCCCCAACACAGCGTACCTGCGGAAATTGTTAATTTTTTCACCAATCAATACAGTGCCCAGCATACAGCAAGCAGTGTTATAACTGTCAAAAATTTAATCGTTTTCAAAATTATGTAGGTCAGCCCGGTTTGCTACCCAAGTTCACACCATACACGATGGTAGTCAGGTCAGTGAAACTTGTGATTCTGATTTCCATATAACTGAGATTGGTGGTACACTCTACACAAATAACGAAGTAACAGTAGACGCATACATAAACAACTTATTGACAAAATTCAAACTTGACACTGGGGCAAAGTGCAACGTAATGCCTCTCCGGGTACTGCATGAAGTTGAACCGCATGCAAACATTGACAACACTGCCACAGCTACATTGACATGCTTTAGTGGGACTAAACTGCACAGTCCAGGAACTGTTGAGCTACTTTGTACTATTGCTGGTACACAACGTAAAATCAAATTTAGAGTTGTCGACAAGCACACATATATCATTCTCGGTCTCCAGGACTGTTTATCATTCAATCTATTAACGTTTAGCTCCGACGTCCATAAACTCACTGATGATCCGTTTGTACAGAACATTGTGACAAGCTACAGTGACCTCTTTGATAACACAACGGTAGGCAAACTGCCTACAACCTATCATATCCCCATTGGCAATTATTGATCCTGTTGTACGTCCTCCCAGAAAAGTTCCCTTTGCCATGAAAGCGAAAATCATACAAGAACTGAAACACAAGACAGACCAAGGTATCATTGCACCAACTACCGAGAACCAACTCCATGGGTTTCATCTATGGTGGCCACATACAAAAAACAATCCAACGATATTCTTTTATGCATACATCCGCGCGATCTTAACCGTGCTATACAGCGTCCACACTATCCTATGCGAACAGTCGAGCAGATTACAGCCGAACTCAACGGTGCTACTGTCTTTTCAACGCTAGATGCCAAATCCTCATTTTGGCAGGTGCCTCTAGATGAATCATCATCAAAATTGACGACTTTCAACACCATTGTTGGTCGGTACAGGTTTTTTCGTATGCCTTACGGTATAAACTCTGGATCGGAAGTCTTTCAACATACAATTGAAAACCTATTTGCTAATCTTCCTTGTTTCATAGCTGTTGACGACATAATGGTTTATGGTAAAACGCAGGCGGAGCATGATACCAACCTGGAGCAAATACTTCAGAGAGCACGTGAAGTAAACTTAAAGCTCAATCGATCAAAGTGTAAATTCCGGGTAAGCGAAGTAACATACTTAGGTCATATGTTCTCGAAAGATGGCATGAAGCCAGACCCAAGGAAGGTCGACGCAATCATCTACATGCCTACACCCACCGACATAACCTCAATCCAGCGTTTCCTCGGAATGGTTAACTATCTAGCTAAATACATACCAGGCCTAAGCGACATAGCGGCACCGCTCAGAGAGTTAACAAAGAAATAAATCGCATGGCATTGGCATGACCAGCACGAACACGCATATACACAAATCAAGCAAATGATCGCTGCCGCCCCAACACTTCGATATTTTGATATACGATAACCAGTGACGCTGACTTGCGACGCGTCCAAATTCGGTCTAGGTTGTGCCTGTATTTAAGAAAATGGCCCCATTGCCTATGCATCGAGAACCATGTCGACAGCAGAGCAGCGCTACAGCCAGATCGAAAAAGAACTTCTTGCTGTTGTTTTTGCGTGCAACAAATTTAGAGACTACATATATGGTCAACCAGTCACTGTCGAAACAGACCACAAACCACTTATTACAATATTGAAGAAACCTATGCACGCCATTCCAGCACGCTTACAGAGAATGCGCTTGCAACTTCACAAATACGACATCAATCTACTGTACACACATGGAGCAGAACTGTATGTCGCAGATACTCTCTCGAGAGCACCACTTATGCCTAGCAACACCAGCACTAAAACTGATGAACACTTTGAGGTTATGATCATCGGACGCA
>NW_022712944.1:0-550 GCF_011630105.1 Anneissia japonica
ATACTGCCCTTTATTATGCTTCTGATGACATTATAGATGTAACCCATAAGATAAATATTGACCTATAAAATATAAGGAAATGGTTAATCAGTAACAAATTAAGTCTGAATGTAAAGAAGACAGAATTGATGATTATTGGCACACACCAAAAATTATCAAAGTTGTCTAATGTTAACTTAGATATCAATATAAATGGTTCTCAATTGCAAAGAGTTCATCATTGTAAACACTTAGGAGTACACATTGATGAAACTTTAAATTGGAATACGCATATTGATCATATTAGATCTAAAGTTCTTCCAGGCTTATTTTTTCTTAAGAAATCCAGTGATTTAATTCCCACTCATTTACAATCCCTTCTATATAAAGCTATTGCTGCACCCCATTTTGACTATTGCAATATAGTTTGGGGGAGGTGCAACAAAATATTAAGAAATAAATTACAAATATTACAAAACAGGGCAGCTAAAATTATTACGAAAAAAAGAAAATATGACTCAAGTACTCAAGCACTTGTGGAACTTAAATGGCCTAATCTTGATCAAATGCT
>NW_022712945.1:0-1021 GCF_011630105.1 Anneissia japonica
GAACTTACGAAAAACGTCGGCATTCTTTCGCAGCAAGAAGATCTAGGCCTGCCCCGAGAACACGTGATCGAACTGAATCTGGACGCCGTCCTTCCGATCTTCGAAAAAAAGGCGGCAGAAGTTGCTTTGAAATTGGTCGACAATCGCACAATCGACTTGGAGTTTCCCGATTTGAACACATACGTGTACGTAGCTTCCGTACTTTCCTTTCTTTTGTAACGACCAAATTGGAATCCGCCGCTTGGGCTGCATTAAGTGAACGATTGGAATGCTTCGACGTGAAGAAAATCAACGAGTTTGCAGAATTACTTGTATATTCCTTCGAATCTTTCAGAATATCAGGCGACCCGTGGTTGAGGTTTCTAGCCATATGCGAACCGATTCTTTTTGGAAACTTCGCCGCTCCCGTCCTCGACGGATACCGTCCCACCAACCCACGTTATAATCAATTGAAGGCGTGGGGGCACAATGAGAACGTGCTGCACATGCAGTTTTTAATGATGGGTTATACATATTTTACGTGCCGGATAACATTGTCCGACTTCATAAACGACCTGCCGACGCCACCGGAATTCGCCGACACGTCGATACCGTTTTTCGATTTTCTGAGAATTTGGAAATTCGTCATCGTCAATTCGGACGAAAAACGTCAACGTCTGTACGCCATGATAACATTTGCTTACATATTCTCTATCAACGACCCAGAGAAACACACTTATCACGCCGTCTTCGAATTTACAAAGCCATTGCGACTCGTTCACGTGATAAAAACGTGCAGCACCAAGCATCCCGTAGACGAGAAGAAGACGAGGCAAAGGCACAAGCAACAAAGGCACAAGCAAAATCTTTACTTCGCAAACAATTGGTACATAGACGGAGACGATAGGTGCAACACCAGCGTCGAGTACCGCTACGACGCGAACACCGTTCGATTCGATCTGTACGTTTGCCAGCCAGATCAGGCCCGCCTCGGGTTCGTGTTGAACATCGACGACGGTACCGTGGAACCGGCACCGCCGAT
>NW_022712946.1:0-778 GCF_011630105.1 Anneissia japonica
TAGAACTTGGAGAGTTTTACTTTGTATTTGATTTGTACATCTCCATACAACATGGCAATATTCAATGTGCATCCCGCGAGTGATTTGTATAGTTTGCATTGGACATCTTAGGAAAGAATTTGGCTGGCTTTTTTCAGATAGTACAAGCTCTGCAAAGCCTTCGATTTTACATGATCTCTTTGTGGACACCAAGAAAGGCTCTTATCTAGTATTACACCAAGGTGTTTACATTGACTGACATGAGTAATAGGCTCTCCATCAATGTTAATATTTAAAACGACAACTGCCGAACCCACTACTGAGGCATCGACGACAAAGGAAGCGACAACCAAGGCATCGACCACGATGGAGTCGACAACGAAGGAATCGATAACTGCCGTACCCACAATCAAGGCATCGACAACGAATGAGTCGACAACGAATGAGTCGACAAAGCAGGTATCGACCACGAAGGAATCGACTACTACCAAACAGACCACGCCGGCATCGACCACAAAGGAATCGACAACTACCAAACAGACCACGGAGGATTCGACAATGAAGGAATCGAACGTGAAAGAACCGAAAACCAAAGAAGAAGAGACGACAAACTCTGAAAAAGAAGTCCTGAAAAACAGAGTATCATCGGATGGGTCGCCGTACGTCGGTTTGACAGCAATGCCCAACGACCTGACGTTCAGACTGAATCGGAACACGGGCGTCGCTTTCAGGCAACCACTGGGAAACTCTGTCGACGACCACAGGACGGACGTCGACGTAAGTTTCTATCTGAAATTGT
>NW_022712947.1:0-753 GCF_011630105.1 Anneissia japonica
TAGCGGAATAGGCTCTCAGCCCACCTGAACGAACCGGGATAAAATTTAATACGGTAAGCGTGTGTGAATATATAACTACAGTCTATGTTTACAGTCTACACAACACATGTATAGTGATTCGATTACGAATTTGAGTATCGAATTCATTATATGGATATGTTTGAAATAAAATTTTTCAAAACAAGATTTACCTGGAAGGGTGATTAATAACCCATGTTACACGAAAAACATAACATGAGATTATGACTTTTACATTGCAGTTGTGTTAACGGTATTGGTGAGATGGTCAATCGGTAGCCTAATGTTTATCAATGGATAATGCTAGTCAACCATTAAACCTACTGTACATTGTTCTGACAGGAAATCCTTCCTTATGCAATCCATCATTGAGATTCGTGAAATAATTGTGTTTTTAAAATGTTATAGTTTATATTCTTTTAATTTAATTGATTGGCTTTCATAACTTGTTGTTGCACTACGTTTTGCAGCAGGCATAAACAATTTTATGCTTCAAATGTTTGATTTATGAAATAAAAATAAACTAAAGATTTGCTTTATTGATGCAGAATTAAACGGGTTTAACGCGTTTATATTATGCGTCATCAATTATTTTTAAAACGCGGTTGATCTTTCTTCCACTCTCTGTCAACAGGCAGCACCGTATTGCGTCGCCGATTGCCGAATCAGATGATAGAGATCCTGCTGCAGACCGGCAGCGAGACGTAAGTCAGCCACGCTTTGCAAAGCAGCCAG
>NW_022712948.1:0-479 GCF_011630105.1 Anneissia japonica
GGTAACTGTTCACTATTCCGTTGTGTCCTTCCCTCCAGCTCCGTTTCTCGACGTCGCCGACGACGGCCGAACGTTCCAAGCACGCCTCGACGTTCGGGAAGTGATCTTCGATCTTCGTTCCGATCGGGCGCGAAGCTATCCGATGAAAAGTCTGAGAAGCGTCGATCATTATGATCTCGACGTTTCGGACGCTTTCGGCGAACGACCGACCGGTGCTCGTCTCCCTGTCCACGATGTCAGCGAATCTTCCTTTGATGCCCATTGCTTTCTCGTGAAAAAATGACGCATGACGTAACGGAAGATAGACATATATATGCATTCTGGCAAAGGACAAACCCCGAACCGAGTTTTTCTTCGACCCGGTGATGGAGCTGATCGTCAAGCATTGGGAACGCGGCAACGTCGTTCGGTTCGCTTACAGAGGGTCCACGAGACCGATAGAAGCCATCGAGAATTTCGCGACGTTTCTCCGAACCCAC
>NW_022712948.1:495-1323 GCF_011630105.1 Anneissia japonica
CCACAACCTTCCCTTCGTCAAGAACGTCAGCTACAGGTACAAGATGGAATCGGGCATCCACACGCAGGCCGTTCTCGGCGACGTGTACAAGAGCCTGCACGAATGCCTCGCACAAGTCGGCGAAAATCGAAGCGGGAGCAACCTGCACGCCATCGTAGCGAACACGTTGGCGCCGGACACGGACGAATCTATCTCGGTGGCGATCCAGGTCGCCGTGTTCAAGGATTACGAGCGGGTTGTGAGACAGACTTACCCGAACATGGCGACGGAGGAGATACTTCGGATGGCGAGAGACAGACCGGTGACGAGAGTGGCGCCGATGTCCATGACTCTGAACGAAGATTTCGTGGCCGCTTTCAATCGAGGAGGTCGGAGAGGCTGCAAGTATGCTCTGATATTATACGGTCACAACTTCAGACGTTAAAAGGTAGGTCGGTAGATAGATAGATATACACTGTATTTTTTCTTACGTAGATTAAGAATCAAGAACAGACAATAAAATTAACACTCTTGGTAACAATAAATTACGTTTTTCGAATCTTTATTTACAATCATGTTTAACATCGATTTCAAAGTGTGTGTGGCTGAATCTGTTAACAAAAACATAATAGAAATAAATCACGAGAGAACGCTGAAATCGATCCTGTGCAGATTCGATCCCTCGACTTGGACCCATCTGATCTTCGGCAAGATGACGTCCACGTTGACGTAGCGATATGCGAACTGCGTGCCGGTCTCGGCTAAAGTCAGACGACACTCGACGTGGTATTCGGGTTTGACGTCGACGAATCGAAAAGAGAACGAAGTTGCGTACTCGACGAGATCGAC
>NW_022712949.1:0-1007 GCF_011630105.1 Anneissia japonica
CACCCATGTGCAGTTGCAATGGGTACCATGTTTGTCCCACATGGGGCTTTGGTGGAGAATACGAGAGGCCCCATATGGGCCAGAAAATAATGGGCCCCATATACCACCCATGTGCAATTGCATATGGGTACCATGTGAGAATCCTGTATGCCACCCATGTACAAATGCATAAAAACATCGTATTTTACTACAGGAGACCCTTGAAAAAACGGAACGACCTATATCGCCAGCCGACCAGTGGGAAAGATTAAAATCAGCAATGCTAAAAGCCCAGGAAGCTATTCCAAACGAAAAACCACAATACCAAAGAAAATTGGATACTAGTGAAACAACAAAGTCTCTTGTTTTTGAAAGAATGCAGAAATGGGATAGACTGGACCAAGCTCAGCGTATGCAAATGCACAAACAGATCAGTAGATCAACAAGAAATGACTATAGAAATTATATCAACGACATAATCAGTGACATGGAAACTTCAGCGTCAGTTGGAAATTATAAAGAAGTATATCGGTTGATAAAGAAAATTTCATCAACGGGAAAGAGCAACACATTCTGCCAGCCCTCAAAGGATCTCCAAGGAAATCCCATAACTAGCACACAGCAACAGTTAGAATCATGGGCTACCTTTCTCGAAGATAAATTCGCATCATTACCAACCGAAACATATGTTGACTTAAATGACCTTCCAGAATCAATATTAGAGCCAGAAATCAGTCTCGAAGAAGTTGTGTTATGTGTATCAAAACTAAAATCTGGCAAAGCCCCAGGACATGATGCAGTTCCCGTAGAGCAGTATAATAACAACCAATCTGCATGCTATGAACTCTTCATATTAATCCAAACCATATGGGATACAGAAATAGTTCCAGAAGATCTTGTCACAGGTGAAATGATGATGTTCTATAAAAAGAAAAATAAGAACGACCGAAGAAACTACAGGGTGTTGGGACTGTTGAACCACGCATACAAGGTGTTTGCCATGGTGATATTGATGAGAATCATACCAT
>NW_022712950.1:0-719 GCF_011630105.1 Anneissia japonica
AGGCCATGGAAATCCCAGTCCCAAAAGTAGTGTGGGGGGGGGGAAGGGGGAGGGAGAGGGAGAGGAAGGGGAAGACCAGTATATAGCACACTGAACATTATTGATGCTGTGTTGATTGGCTACTGGAAACTCTACTTCATCATTACATCATTCTCAGCCTTTCCAATCTGTATTGAGAGCAGCTTAGCTCACTTTGTGGTGGTATCCACTGTGTGTGCGCTGAACCGTGGAGGTCCCCAGTTCAATTACTATTGCTACCTCTCCTTGTGTTTCAGCTGGAGGGCTGAAATACAAGTTACATACGGCCCTGCTCTGAGAAAAGGCATTAAGTAACAAAATCCTAGTTTTGAGTAAATGAGCAAAACACGTTTGAGTTTTTCCCAAGAAAAGTATAAATGATTTCAAATATTTTCACCTATGGTTTTCTTATATTATTAAAAAATTTGCCACATACTTTTCATTGATTAATTTTATTATTAAGGGGGCCAAAATTGAGATAATGCCTTTTTTCAGAGTATTTATAACTATGAATGTAGATAAATACTTTTGAAATTGGGCATTATCTGCAAAAGTGTTTATAAACATGCATTAATTATTAATTTATTGAAGTGTATGTATAAGAAATTTAATCTATAGATTTATAACATATATTTGATAAAAGTCTTGCTCCAAAAAAAGTGAAAACTAGTATTTAAAAATATCAAAATACTTAAAACCGC
>NW_022712951.1:0-589 GCF_011630105.1 Anneissia japonica
AAGTTTTCAAGAGTGGAAAACCTTGAATTTTGAAGAACTTAATTACTTTTAAGTTCTTCAAAATTTAAGATGTTCCCCTTTTGAAAATTATTATAATGAATCAATGAACCCAGGGAAAGGGATGTTCGAGTTCTTCCCGGGAAAATGTTGATTTCTAAATGGTGAACAATGAGATTTCCCGACTTCTGAAGTATTTTTTAATGACTTTAATTTAAAAGACACCTCAGAAGTCGGGAAAGCTCATTTCCTGCATTCTAGGAATCAAAATTTTCCTGGGGAAGAACCCCCGGACCCCCCTTTCTTTTTGGGATTCATCGATTCATGAAAAATTCGTATGCAACTACTCATTTTTTTTTAAATTGTTATGTATGTATACACACTAAGCCCTATTTACTGTAATAACAATGGGAAAAAATTACCAGACCGTTTTCAAGATGGGAAAACCTTGAATTTTGAAGAACAAAAAAGTAATTAAAAGACACCTCAGAAGTCGGGAAAGCTCATTTCCCGCCATCTAGAAATCTAAATTTTCCCTGGGGAGGAATGTTGACCCCACCACCTAGATTTGATTCCAGATCTGCATGATTCA
>NW_022712952.1:0-750 GCF_011630105.1 Anneissia japonica
TTATTATTATTATTATTATTATTATTATTATTATTTATTATTATTATTATTATTATTATTATTATTTATTATGATTATAGTTGTTGTTATTAAGTCCATATTTCTTCTTTTTTTTTCTTTTAATATTTTCGAAAGTGGGCGTGGCGGCCGCCACTGCCGGGTGCGGGGCATTGACCTACTGACTTGGAGCAGTGTGACCAATGGGGAAAATAAAAATTTCCAAGATACAGTCAAAAAAATCCCAAGATTGCTTTAAAAATCCTAAGATTCGCAACATATTAGTATAGGCCTACATAAAACTTATTTCAAAAACTCAATTTTAAAGCTTTTCCAACGAATTCCTGTATACTGTAACGAAACAGTGTCTGGATTTCGAGACCAACTAGTTCGTTTGATTCAAGGTGTGTATAATTTTTGGAAGTTGTGGTGGTGGTGGTGGTGGTAGGGAATGTCTTATCTGAATTAAAATCATTTACATAAAAAATGACATGGCAATTGCCTTTATTTGTATAACACAGAAAATATTCCAGCACAAATCATACTTTATTGCAAAAAACGAGTTGATTTTTATCAACTTCTTTTCGGAGGAAGGTAGGCCCATAAGGTGGTAGGCATAAGAGTTAAATATTTTTGTTAAGTTCTATTGAACTTCTAATTGTCAAATTAAAAAACAATTAAAAGCATTATTTAGCAAAGTATCAAACAGTGCAAGATCTCCTGGCATCTAGGTGTAATATTTTTTTTTTAATT
>NW_022712953.1:0-2217 GCF_011630105.1 Anneissia japonica
AGTAGGTCAAAGGTCACACTGTTCGCATAAACAATTATGGTGTAGAACTAATTATGGCTCCTGCTTGGGATTCGTCAAAAATAAGATAAGTAAAGGTCATTAGCGGTTATTTGAAAAGTAATTTTTCTATAAAACCAAAAAAAAAGTTAATTTAATGCTTTAACAATACCGATGGAACTAACGATGGCTTTTAGACCATTAAGGTTGTTTTTAAATTAACGGTGACTTAATAAATCATTAGTTGTAACCATTATGTCCATTGTAGATGTGGTTGGATCGGCGGGGTTATTTTGCATTTATTTTTTTAATAATTTACCTTGTAAAATTGCTAATGGCGGTTCCCCACATAACAAGCTATTGTTAGACTAAAAGGACTAAACAACTTTCTTTTAAATGACCCTTTAATACCTCTTTTAAAAATTACATCCGACGGTCCTAATCATTATTCGTCATCGTCATATATGATAATAATTTTTTAGTTCATTTGCATTTGTTTTGGTTTTTTCTTCTTTGTTGTTGTTAAGCGCCTCGAGCATCATCATCATCATCATCATCATCATCATCATCATCATCATCATCATCATCATCATCATTAATCTGACCAAAGTATTTTTATCGCTCCTTTAGTAGATATATTTATATAAAATACAAAAATACAGTACATTTCTTCAAATGAGCCCTGTGACATCTGGCCTTCAAAACTTACCCCTGACATTAACAAATAACTCACTTAGTATAAAGCTGCACATCATATAGGCCTACAAAGTTGGTATATTATACATTAAATGAAAATATTTTTAAGGATATTATTTTTCATGCGATCTTAGAGTTCTTGTCATCACACAGCCACACCAATAGTACCATTATAATAAACACAAATAGTAGAACTATATAAAAGAGGTAGTGCCATTCCAAAATGCGATAGACAATGTGATCTTTGACTTCTTATTATAAGATTCTTACACCAACAATCATTAACGCATGTTTTTATTCATCCCAAAAACTGCAAAAAAAAACAAAAAAAAACAAAAAAAAAACACACATTATTACAAAGTGCGATAGCTCAGTTTACCATTATTACAAAATACGACACAGAGTAATTATTACAAAGTACCAGGGGCGGATTGCTATAAAACGGTCTTAACTGGAAGTCTTAACTCCTCGAATAAGGCCGGCTTTATCTCTTACTAAAGTCATACCTCTAAGACCATTGCTATAAAACAGTCTTTTCTAAGACCGCTTTGAGTATTGAAATGCAAACAAGCACTCCCTGGTAACGTAAGATTGAGGGCGACGTCATGCGTGCTCGACGCACGCAAATGTATCGAAATAAACGTAGACCTGTTTTTACAGACGCTGAGAGTATTAGTCATTTAATTCTCCGACTTTGACGATCTAGGCCTAGGTCTTGCCATTGCACTGTTGAATTTATCAGCAGAACGTCATGATGAAAATGATTTAAGACCGTTTTAAGCCTCCTCCGAGTAGGCTTTAAAATTTAAGACGGCTAACTGGAGACCGCGGTATAGCAATGGTCTATAATCATAGACCAGTAGTGACGTCACGATTATAGCCGGCTAACCGTTAAGACCGTCTAAAGACCGCTTATAGCAATCTGCCCCTTACCTCTGTCGTTACAAAATACGACAAGGATTGTTACAAAAACGACAATTTTTTTGAAAAATAAGACGTAACAGACACGGGTCTTAAAGCCCCATTCCCGGCAAAATTTCACTAAAAACTGACTTTTTTTTAGAAAATATGCATTTGCATTACTCCAATTATTATAAATCATGGAAAAATATTGGCATGAATTTTAGTTTCACGCAAAAAAATAAAAAAAAAGAGAAATACAGACTATTTCTCATAAAATATTACCATTTTCTCGACGAATTCATCGTTACTAGGCAAATTCAGAGGTTGTAGATCGCATCCACTGGAATACTCTCGCTTTTATTTATACTTTATACAGTCAATAAAGTGCGCCATCTCTAATGAGATTACTTTTTGTACTTCGCATCTCGCACAATGCGGTCGTTCGGTTAGGCTGAGATTTGTTTAAGTGTCAAAATCTCAGTCAGAATTAGTTTTTTAACAAATTTGAAATAATTCCTGTGAAATATTATATTCACAAGTGTCAATACTAGCAACGGAATATATCATGTCGGCCGTTTTTATGTGTGATAACAGAACCCAAATCGAGGTAAGGCTAGGCCT
>NW_022712954.1:0-1091 GCF_011630105.1 Anneissia japonica
GCAATTAAGCTGGCTTTTAAATCGTTCAAAATTTCTAATTTTCTAGGAGTGAAGGACCCCATTCCTGAAGTGTTCCGTGCTCGTATTGTATACAAATTTACTTGTGTGGGTAATTCCACATATATTGGAGAAACCAATAGAAGACTTTCAACACGAGTGCAAGAACACTTCAGGAACGGGAATTCTCATATTTTTCAACATTTGCAGGCTTCAGAATGCTGTCGGGATCTTGCTAATGAGAGATATTTCACTGTTCTTGACTCTGTAGATTCAGCTTATAAACTCAAAGTTAAAGAAGCTTTGCATATTACCTGGAACAATCCATCCCTTAATAAGCAATTTACAACTTGAATATCACGCTCGGTGTTTGATTCTTATGTACAAATTTATGGTGTCTACGTTTTGTGGTTTGCTTCATTAGTCGCTTTTCTAATTTGCTTATTTACATGTGTATAAAGCCATATAAGCTTTGACAAAATTTGTCATCTTTCGCACTGATGATGAGAATCGTTTTCTCAAAACATGTTTGCTATATGATCGGGCTCAATGAGTCCGAGATCACGATTAAAGTCTATTACTTGCTTTATAAAGTGCCTTGTGGTGTTTTTACTTATTGATTAAATGTAATTAAACACCTTTAAATGCTCTCTAAGGATCATAATTTTCTATTTTTCCCCTTATGTTTGGGAGGAGGTGTGTCCCAAGTGGGCGTGGCCCACCCATCGGCTCAGGGCCATGCCCACTGGCTTCCATTTTGGATGGCTATTTTTTATTTTTCTGGCTAAACCCCTGCTCGTAGGCAACAAATGTGGTGTTTAGATTTCACTATTTATAGGGAAATTTAAAAATAGTACATTAAATGTTTTAAAATGGATGTACAGTACAGTTACTGCATGTTGTTATTTATTCTTAATAAAACATGTCATGGTAGCCAGACATATTACTAACAGTGCCACTAACATTATCACTATTCAATATGGTACACAAAACATGTACACGAAACAGTGCATTGGTTAATATTTATACGTATGAATAAGTCATGTAACACAATTTATTATAAAAACCAGAGCCTAGCAGGTGTCAACGTTCCT
>NW_022712955.1:0-1066 GCF_011630105.1 Anneissia japonica
ATTTAAAACATATTAAATAAATTGTAATTATAAGGTCACAATGTTTATATCAATCTATTAATTAAATAGTAATTAACTAATTTAGGCTATCTTGTTGTTTTTGATTTACTTCGTTACTTTTGAATTTCATGATTGTAAAAAATTGGATATATTCACTGTATGTACCAGGGCTTCCTTGAAAAGCAGTGCTAGTCACTGAATGGATACCCCCTGGTTAAAGAAAGCTTAAATAAATAAATTTAAGATAAAATATGTTTCATTCCATACAGTGACAGCTCTAAGATATACTGTCCAACTGTGAGATTAGAATTGATGCCAATCCTCATCATAGTCTAGGACCTAAGATTTGTATGCACTTCATTTTGGAGAGAATTTCTCAACTGTTATAGACTAATCTGAACCCTAGGAATAACATGGGATGTGTGCCAAAATCTCTATCCGGGACGAACAGCACGAAAATGACCACGTCCTTTATTAAATGACCACGCCCCCTTTTTTATAGGGTAGGGGTATTTTGAAATTAAGCTAGACGGTATAAGAAAATAGCAAATGAAGGGGTTTTTGTTCTAAATGAGCACACATGACAAGGGGATTAAATTCCTAAAATTACGTCTCAGTCACATTTTCCGTTCATATGCAAATTAGCTTGAATATGCAAATTAGGAGTGAAAAAATAGGGTTCCCATGTGCTGAGAACCGCTGGTCGTAGCGAGTTCCTGTCTTTTTTTAATTGTTCGGACCATGCATATTTCTATTTGCTTTAATGTGACATTTGCTTAAAAAAATGACCGGAAATTCCATATTTGACCTTTGACCCTATTTGCAAATTTTCCATATTCCCACGACTACTGACTATAAAAAGTTTGTTTTGGTCTATGTATATTCAAGTTCCGATTCACTGTAATTCACTCAGAAATTGCACAAACTACGTTCCTGGCCTTTGACCCTGCAGGCCAATTTGCAGCTGTAATACCATAACAACAGTTGGAGAGTTGACTTTGGTATAAATTGTCTAGAAGGTAAAATTTTATATCAATCTTGGCAGATTATCAGAAAATGATGAGCA
>NW_022712956.1:0-3009 GCF_011630105.1 Anneissia japonica
TAGTTTTATTATTCATTATTTTCACTTGACTCGCATAAATAATTTTGTTCGAAGAACATTTATATTCAGTTGTACTTCACAGCACTTCACTTGCAATTTGCAATTTCTAGTTTACTGTATATTGCTTAGCAATGTCAACATCGCTACAGCTCCTTTCATGTAAAAATTGTTGAATAGCCCTGAACAGGCGACACTCCACCAAGGCGTCACAATGGAATCAAGTTATTACTGCCACGCCGGTACCACAAAGCCACCGACAGGTTTAGCGATAAGACCATCCTGTACGCGCACATTTTTGTTGCCTAGCAGAGAATCAGGTCTGCTGTAGTTCAACTGTGGGCTCTGTCTTACTTGCCGCACTCGTGGGATGAATTCCTTTGCTTATTAGCACACGTGTGAGAAAAACAGAATTTCCCACGAGCGTGAGAAAAAGACACCGATCTATCGCATCTGAATTAGATTTAAGTAAAACTTAAATTAAAATTAGTACAGCATGCATGTTGTATAATCAAACGTAAAATTGGCAAATACTTACTTTTACTTTTATAGTAACGAGTCCTTGAAATTCGGAAAATTTGACCTGGAATGTCCTGGAATTGTCCTGGAAATTTGCTTGTTTAAAAACGTACGAACCCTGTTATCAAGTGTCAAAGACTGAATATTAATTAAACTGACAAAATACGTAAAAAAATAAAAATTCGCTCATATGAACATACCCACATATACCTACCTTATATATACACACACACATATTTATATATGTACTCATACTATACCACAGACATACAGATACATACATACTTACATTTTATACATACAAATATGCATACTGAACTGATATAAATCGTTATATCTAACATCAATAATTTAAACAAATGCCAAAAGAATATTGCCTCTGCTACGATTTCCGGGTACCCTGTATGCTAAGTACTTCACATAGACCTAAAAAATGGCATTGGTGGTTCACTTTTATTAAAATGATTAAGAATCCAGCTACACGACGAGGAGAACTTGACGTTCGACGACTATATTAAATAATAGTGACGTCATGACGTTCCAGATTCTACCGCGTTTGTACTTGTAGTGGGTGCGTCATAATGTACAGTCAAGTACAGTCACTTTCAAGAGATGGTCCGTCACAAAATAATTTTTTGGTGCGTCAATTTCACACAATGGTCAGTCACATTTTTGACGGAGGGGTGCGTCATGGCATGCAAATGTATGACGCACATTTGACAAATGACGCACCCTTCCCGGGGGTCGTATAGTGTGTCTTACAATTGACAGCTGCATTATGAGTGTGAATAGCAAGTTGCATGTTAACAATTTAATATTTCTGTCACTTTTTCCCATATATTTCTGTTAATTTTTGTAAATGCTAAAAAATAGTGTACATTTGATTGTAAATTTTTACTGCAAATTACATTGGTCGTGTACCCTTAATATACGACGACCCGAAAAATTTATAAATTTTTCAGATGACCTTTGACCCACAATTCTGAAAATAGAATTAAAACTATCCCTCACCCCCCACCCCCAATTGACGAATTTCATTGGCCATTATGCATGACGTCATCCTCTTGCAACAAAAACTAGCATCGTCTCACAATTCTCTTGAAATCATCCTATGGTTAATATCCACTTCAATCCTTAAATATTTAACTATTTTTTTAGATAATCATTAGCTAAAAGTATATTTTAATACTTTACAGTAAGTATCATTTAGTTAACTTTTTGAACTCATATTTATTTTATTTACATGAAAAATATTGCCGTTTATATGCAGCGCTTTCGTTAAGATATGGTTTACCTCGTGTACACGATGGCCGATCAACAGCTGATCGTCGGTTTTGCGGTGCCAAAAAAAAATATTGCTACGCCTTGTATTACATTCATATTTGGCAAATAAACTCTTAGATATATAAACTAATCTTCATTATTAAAAAAATGAACTTTATTACTCGCAATTCTCTGGAAAAAAACGACAAATTTTAATGAAATTTTCAAAAGTTTATAACTTCGATAAAAGTTGACCGATTTCGGAAAATATCAAAATGGTGTACTACTTCGACCCCTGAGTGACCTGATTGACCTGATGAAAACGTCTCAACCAATCAAAAAGCATTTTATATGAATATTTTCTTAAGGCCTTTGTTGACAAAAACACGTTTTCGCTGAACTTGGCTAATGACACTAGTTGAAGTGCGTGACGTCATGCATCGTGTGGTGCCTATTCTAATAGGGTAGCTAGACCAGCTTATGACCGGTTGAGCCGCCGGTCATTTCTATGAAACGCCAAGCGCGTCTCTCAGTGAATGTAGTGTGTTAATTGCGGTGTATTTCAATTAACTTATCCATTATTTGTACTATTTTGTTAAATATTTTTGGGGAATATTTCAATTAATTTACTTGTTTTACTGTTTTATTAATTCGCCGTGGCTAGAGATACGGTACCGTATAGGAACTTCCGAATGCTAAAGGTACGGTAAATGATATTACGTCATGATTAGCCAATAGAAGTGACCGACTCGATTTTGGCTTTTTTGCAAAGTCGACGTCGCGATCATGAGAAACGTGGCGCGAATAATTTACGATCAAATTTATGTCATAAAAATTTAGGCCCATTTCATGTATTTCGATTGGGGCTTATCACAATGTTATTCTTGCGTATTTTATGGTCTACCATAGAGAATGGTTTACTAAGGCTAGGCTTAGGCCTAGGGCCTAGCCCGAATACCTGCCTAGGGGCATACTTATACTATAGGCATACTACTAGGCTAGGTTTAGGTAATTTTCATTGGTAGCTAAGGCCTAGGCCTGGCTTCTACTATTAAAATAGTTTATTCTCGCTTGATGTCGCCAAATCTAGCAAAACTGCTATCCTTTTTATTTGCTATAGGTAGGCAGAATCATTAAAATTTGAAGTTGCAAATATTTTTCCAAGTTTAGCTCTATATTAAAGAGCTACAAATTTGAAATAAAATGAAGGTTCAATCATTGCAATTGGGT
>NW_022712957.1:0-788 GCF_011630105.1 Anneissia japonica
TTGCCCTAGGATATGTTTCTCCCTTTCATGGATTCCCTTTCAATATGCCGCTTTCAATATTGCACTTGAGTTGTTTGCACATCATGAATAATGTAACTGTAATTATGTGTAATATCCAGCGACCTCCAACATCTTCTCACATCATGGCTTATTTTAAGCCTATATATAGGCCTAATATTTGTAGAACTGTTATATGACCAATCCAGCGTATATCTTAATGGTTGTTGTCTTGGGCAAAGTAACTTAACAAAAAAAAAAGAAATTCCATGGTGCGAGAGTTAAAAGATAGCAAAAAATTGTTGACCTATAGGTTTACACACTTCCAATTTTAACAACGCGTACATTGTTTTCACAATAAATTCAGCCTCTGATAACTGTTGCACCCATAAAAAAGTGGTTACTGAGATGGTTACGAAATGTACACAAATTATTACATTTTTACTCGGTTTTGGTTCGGATAAGCACTCCACTTGGTACGGAGCACAAGTAAACAGACAAAATTCATGACAGTCATTCGTAATTCTTGTTCTTTCCACTCGCTTTGAAAAGTTTGGTTTTAACTATAGAAGATTAGTGAAAAGTGGAGGGGGGTGGAATTCATATAATGTCCCCTACTTTGAAAATTGAGGCCGGGGAAAATTGATATAATGTCCCTTACTTTGAAAATTGGGGGGGGGGGGTCCCCTGTCCCCTACCGATCCACTCCCATGCCCACCAAAAGAGAAAAAAAATAATAGGCTTGTACTTTTATCCACAATCATCCATTTTTCATAATCAGCCTACGACCT
>NW_022712958.1:0-1792 GCF_011630105.1 Anneissia japonica
GCGAAGGGCCCCCGGTGTGATAGCGAAGATCCCAGCTGCTCTGGTGTTCGTTTTGTGATGTATTTAAATGTCTATTTTGGCACAATTAGGTTCCTTATTTTGTATCGAGATTTGACAAAATAAGCGTATTATTTTGTAATTAAGAAAATGCTTAACTCATCTGTAACTTAATTTCTTGTTACACATTTTTTCATTTTTATTATAAAACAAATTATTAAATAAAGTTTAAAACGTTCAATCAAAAGAATAACAAATAAAACGTTTGTACTCTTTTTTTTCTAATTATTACTGTTGCATGTGTTATTGATATTATTCAAAAGAGTACACAGAATTATGAAAGTAATTAAAAAATAATAATATCGGCGTCATTTGATGTATTTTGAAAAATCATGATAACATTTATAACCCGGTACTACACATTAGGCTGTTTGATTTGACTATACATTTTCCGACAGTACTGTATGCTATGTTCTGTACCGGTACTGTACGGAAGAATGCTAAGGATTTTTTTTATTTTTTTTGCTCGGACAGGGTTTGAGGCAAACGTCAATGAAATTTGATCATTCCAACGATCTACCCCTTTTTCCATATTTTCCCCAAGTTTTTGCATATTCAAATATCTGTATCTCATTAAGCGCATTTTATCTCATTAACCAATTCAAAATTCAATAGGCCTAAAAATAATATTTAATAAGAGCGTGATAACGTTTCTAGTGTTTATTGCTCATTTTTCTCCTGTGTAGATACCGGAGTCCGTTTTAATGTCGCAATCCACTGGCACAAAAAGTTTTATGCAGTCATAAACATGCGCAGTAATGAACTTCGTGGTTATTGAAATGTCCATGCGTGTAATGAAAAAAAAATCACATTTTGGGCGAATTCGCCTAGTTGCCTGTACAGGAAAGAATTAAATTCAAACTTCTCCTCTTTGTTTTGAAATCACTTTCTGACGTCTGCCCTTTGTACACAAGATCTTCCAACCCATCCAACTTTTTCGACCGGTCTACCATAAACGTATTGGTGACAATTCATTGCCTTTAATTGCTGCCCAACTTTAGAATGTTCTACCTAATTCTCTCAGATCTTGCGATTCGCTTAATCAGTTCAAAGCCCATCTAAAAACACACCTTTTTCAATAGTTTCTCTCACCTCGCTTGATCGTTTTTGTTTATTTTCTTTGTTTTCTTATTTTTGTGCTGCTTTATTGCATTAGTTAAGTTAGCTCACATGGGTTTGGTTCTATGCAAGCTTTACTCGGGGGGATGTTTCTGACTTATTGTGGAGAGTCGATTACAGCGCTTCGTAACTGAAAAGAAGGCGCTATACAAGTAACAAGTAACAAGCTGAAAGGTCCACTGATTAATCTCAGATAAGAAAGTGTAATACATACTCTGATGATGACATAATTAATGTCGAAATATTGAATCCCAACACGATGGCGTGTATTTCAATACTTGGAGTATGTATTATACTTTCTTAAGTAACAAGCTAGTGGAAAGAAACGACGGTCGTACGAGTACGAGGGGACATTAGCGCAATACGTAAACAATAAGGAAATAACAAATACACTGTATTTATTTCGAATTACTGTAATGTTTAATTCCATTTAGCATAATAAATGAATTTTTATTTGTTTTACGACTGGCATATCATAGGTTTATATGTGTAATAATCCCACCCCCCACCCCCAGCTATACGCTACCGTATTATATAACATATAATCAGGTCTTTCTTTTTTCTTCGGTTCGCTCTTTCGCAATCGCTTTTATACATTGTTCAGCTATAATTATAA
>NW_022712959.1:0-1001 GCF_011630105.1 Anneissia japonica
TACTAACATTATAAAATCAAGATTAGAAAGATAAATGATTAAAGCACCATAATCATGCAATGAGACACAACATGACAATTAAAAGTGGCTGAATGGCAATAGCATAATTGAAAAGGGATACGATGTAGTGCGGGTCATGATAGGCATTAAACAAAAACAGTAGAAACAGTATAATGTAACAGTAATACTAATAATAATAAATTAGTAATAATAATAATAATAAGAATAATAATAATAATAACATTGATAATCAAGATAAAAAAGATAAATGATTAAAGCATCAAAATTGTGAAATTAGATACAACATAACAATTGAAAAGTTGGCAGATAATGGCAGTAACATAATTGTAAAAGGATACGATGTGATATGGGTCATGATAAGCCTGTCTCTTATACACATCTAGATGTGTATAAGAGACAGGAATAAGGGGGAGACAATGATTACTAAAGAAATAATAATAATAAATTAATTATAATAGAATAGATAAAACAATAATAATATCAACAATCACTATCCTTATCATCACTATAATAAGTATAATAATAACAACATTAATAATAATATAGGCTTACTAATAATATTATTACTGTATTGATAAAAAGTAATTATTAATAATGAATAGAATGTAATGACATTGCGAAACGAGATACGCTCAAATGCGTATTTTGAAAAGTGACGTCATAGCTATAAATCACTTTCTTTGAATTCAGACGCCATTATGATGACGTCACAATGTCCGATCAGCCATTATGATCTAGAAAATCATATTTACATCTTATGTGCTTTCAGAATATGTAATGAAAATGAGGGGTCACCTTTCAACCTAAGGAGCTATAACTGATTAAAAATAGGTCTGATTTTAGCATAATTTCACTGTAAACGGCACAAATACGCGCAAAGATACCTATGTTTGATGCGCACGTACGGTATTGCTGTTGGCCCAAAAGATGACCGAAAAGAATGAAAGTTTGTGAAAACAATGTCAGGAACCCAAAATATG
>NW_022712960.1:0-423 GCF_011630105.1 Anneissia japonica
TATGATCATAATTAATAATATGAATAAATAAATGAATAAAAATGAATGATTGAAAATGAATGAATAAAATCAAATGAATAAACGAAAATGAATGAATAAATGAATGAATGAAAACATGAATGAATGAATGAATTAATTAATGAGTGAGTGAGTTAGTGAGTGAGTGAGTGAGTGAGTAAATAAATGAATTAATGCATGAATAAACGAATCGAGGAATGAATGAATAAGTGATTGAGTGAGTGGGTGAGTGAATGAATGAATGAATAAACGAATGAATGAATGCATAAATATATAAATGGATGAATGAATTAGTGATTGAATGAGTGGGTGAATAAATGAATAAATGAAACAATGAATGAATGAGTAAAAAAAATGAGTGATTGTGAATGAGTGAGAGAATGAGTGAGTAAATGGACGGACGTA
>NW_022712960.1:471-659 GCF_011630105.1 Anneissia japonica
TCATTATTACTAATATTATTATTATCACTATTGTATCCTTTTATCCTTGTATTATTTTCCTTTTTTCTCCATTTTTTTTAATTTTTCAAACTTTAGGTGTGGACCAGGCAGGTCCCCGCCAGGGAGTGGGCAAGCAAACAAGAACATCCCTAAAATGATCAATATCTGATTTACAATTTTTTTTTTTT
>NW_022712961.1:0-1809 GCF_011630105.1 Anneissia japonica
GCTCACGGGCATTCACCTCTGCGGCGTCTACCTTATGGAATGCACTTCCAGATGAAATCAGGAACACTGACTCCTTTCAGCTTTTTAAAACACAACTCAAAACTCACCTATTCACTGAAAGTTTTGCTGAATTCCTTTAAGACACTTTTTACCACTATTTTGTTTTTTCCCCTTCTTTTAACTGCTTAGCTAGACACCGCCATCACTTGAGCATCGGCGGGCTTTACGCCTTAAATTGCCGATAAACGGTGCGGTTTATGCGTTTTCTTTTTTCTTTGTTAGTCTAGGTTCATGGTTTTTTATTCTCTTGTCCGTTTCCTTCCGTTGTTGTGAAGCACCTCGAGGTTGGTTTAACGGGAGGCGCTATAGAAATCGCAAATTATTATTATTATTATTATTATTATTATTATTGTTATTGTTATTGTTATTGTTATTGTTATTATTATTATTATTATTATTATTATTATTATTATTATTTATTATTATTATTATTATTATTATTATTATTATTATTATTATTATTACAAATTTAAAAGACTTCCTCTCCCTCCAAGAAGACCCATCGATTAAAATATTTTTACAGCCTCCCTGCTACTCGCACGTAGGCAACCCCCAAATTTAAAGTCCACTTTAATCCAAACTCCCCTCCACTAAACCGATACATGGAAACACACGATGTAACAGCTCTAGATGTCAATTTATGCGATGTCATCAATACAGACAGCTCATTTTCACTCCAATTCCATCCACCACTCCATAATTCACTCCACCAGGGACACAAATAACAATCCGGCCACCTTTACTGAATTGTAACTCGCCCAATATTATATATCTCATACGGCAACAAATGCAACAAGAGAAATTATGTTGGCGAAACTGGTCTCACGTTTAGATCTAGAATGAACAACTACAAATCATCTATTATAAGATACAAACTCAAATGCGCAGTAAGTAAACATTTTAATTCACTTAATCACACCATCAATGACTTTATGGCTATAAAGGTTGCAATTTTAAATCCACGCTAAAACGATGTGACGCAGAAATGAAATGGAATAATCCGGTTAAAAACTAACATTATATGACTAAATAAAGACTTAGGCTCTACATGTGTAGTGTTTATGCCTTAATACGCAATGATTTACTATGAATACACTATCTAACAATATATTGTCATTTCTACTTATTTACATTTTATTACATTCCTTGATTTCTAAACTGTATTTAATAATCATGATATCATGCGTTATATTATTTACACTTATACATATACCATTATATTCTTACAATGTATTTTCTATTCGACAATTGTTTTAATTATATATGGCTTTATATAAATCTTGCTATATTTAATTTCCTGTTATTGTTTACTTTAGTTTATTCTCTCGCAATTAAACTCTTAGATTAAGCGGGTTTAATGACCCACTTATAAACTAATATCATTGCTATTATGCCGACATTCTATCACGATTTAATTGTAACGAATTCATTCGTTAATTTGTCACTGAACTTATATTTTGTGGTCCAATCAACTGATTGTATCTTTAACTTGATTGCGCTTGGTTAATACCATTTATTATTCTTTATGTATTCGTAAGACCTCCAAAGTTTTCTCACTTTAACGTTGATAAAAATAGAAGGAGCTATCAAAATATCACTTTTATTTTGTTATAGTTTAATAAATTTGTGTTCCGCGAACTTTTAATGATTGTACACCGTTTTTTCATTGTTTTTACATCATTTTATTTCACATGGAGCGTACATGCAACCAGGAGTGGCTCCAGCGGGGCGGCCGGGCAGGGCCCCCTA
>NW_022712961.1:1828-3478 GCF_011630105.1 Anneissia japonica
CCCCCCCGCCCCCGTCGGGGAGAAAAAGCACTATTCGTCGGGGAGAAAACAATATTATATGTATTTTTTACATATTAGTTGACTCTAAAATTGATTAAATAAGCCTTTGAAACCCCCAAATTGTCAACATTTTTGGGGGCTTCACCCCAAGACCATTTTCGGAGCCTTTTATTTGAAGCTCTACCACGTAAATTATACATAAATCTTCAAATAAAGGTAAATACAGTGTTCGAATAAAGGGCATATGGTAGCATAGCTTTCAACGGATGTTGTCATTAATAAATAAATACATTTGTATGAAAAACCCTCCGATGGGATTCGAACCTGTGACTTCTGGATCATCGGAATTATCAAACCGTTAGTGCTGAACTTTTATGTCGATAGACCGACGGTACATTATAGTACTTGCAGTTGAAATGGAGGCGAGAATTCTGTATAGCGGTGGTTTTGTGCTCATCGGAGCGTGAAGACCACAGTAAACAATAGGGCGCTTAACCCAAATTTCCGTTGTCGACGGCTCCCCGTCCAAATTTTATTCGGCAGAACATGTAATTGGTATTCTTTTTACGTAAAAGGGAATGAACTAAAAAATATGATAGGAGACATGTCTGTTTTTATTTCATTGAAAACGAAATTAGATAATTCAAAAACAATATATATATATATATACATATATATATATATATATATATATATATATATATTCTTCTAATTTATTTCTAATTATTCTAATGTTATTTACTTAATTACCTGCAATATTTGCCCCACTGTCCATTATATAGGCGAGACCAGCCCTAAATTTCGTACTATTAATAACCACAAATCCTTCATCCGCAAAAATCTCCCTGGATTCCCTGTTGCCGAGCATTTCAATGCCCCTAACCATAGTACTGTATCAACAACATGAAATTTGCCATTATCGCCGGTAATTTCAAGTCTCATTCAGACAGAAAAATTAATGAACTCAAATATATTCTCAAATACAAAACTCACCTCTTTGGCCTCAACAGAGATCTCGGCATCATTAGTGATTACACATTCAGCTACCACCAACATCATTGTATCACCGTATATTATATTATTACATTATTTTACACATGCTGTTTATTTTTTTTTTCATATCCCGTTTTTGCTTTTGATCACTCATTCCTATTTGCGATTTTGACCTAGACATATTTTTATTCTTTTTTATTTTATTCATTCGTGTATGTTTATATCAACGGGTTTTATTATAACGTGTTGTTTACTTAATTCCTATCTTCTTAATGTACCTATGCTACACTCATTTTTATTATACTTTTTCATAACATTGATTCATTTTGACTATTTTATTTATTTACCTCGCTCTTAACATTATATATTTATTATTTTACATATATGCGTCCATTGTGGCCTAAATGTTGTGCTATGTTTCTCTATTTCCTGTTTTTATTTGGAATTTTGGTCAATATACTATAGTATGTTTATTATACTGTCGGCATAATGTGGGAACGACTATTAATCTCCGTTCCCATTGCAAATTATAATCCGCATTGTTATTATTTAACTCCTCCCGCTACAGTGGTTATGTGTGTCCACTTTTTGCTAGTATTTTCATGTACCTTGATAAAGACCTAAGGATAGGTCGAAATATTGGTTTTCTCAAATAAA
>NW_022712962.1:0-1345 GCF_011630105.1 Anneissia japonica
ACTCCGCATTAATGACAGTACCTTCAGATAATGCATCATTGACTTTTAAACCATATTATTACTAAGTCCATATAGTCTCAATTAACTTGAGACTATAATTGATTTGGTGGCTGACCGTATCAAATGCTTTTTGAAATCAAGCATACAGACCAACCATCATAGGCATAGAAGTGGGGATGGTCCATTGTATCATCCCCCCCCCCCCAATATTTTGACTGTATGGGATAAAATAGAGCTCACACTTCAAAAGACTGTCACAGAAATAATTTGCACTGTCTTATGCGCTTACAAAGATGATGAAAATTTGCATAATGTATTAACGTTGATAATAAAATTATTTTATCTGGTACCAATCTAAGCTCTTCTTTCCTTAGATGTTAGATGTGCTTGCAAAGAGCGCCACATTTCACACTGAAGGGTATGTACGACATCAGTAATGTTATGTCAATTCCAAAATGTTTAAGGTTATATCGGTTGATGAGGAATTTATTGATTAGGCCTATAATAGCAAATTGCATCAATATATTTTGCAAAAACAAGGTTTCCAGCTTCAGAGCGGGGCACATCTCCTGTCCGCACAAGGACACACATTGGCGCTAACACCAGGCGCGTAACAAGGGTTGGGTCAGAGTGGGTATTTATTTTCCCGGTTAGTAATTTACCATACCCACCCTACTCCCCATATAGAAAACAATACGACATAGGGCTTATCTTATTTATAATATAGGCCACACACGTGTGTTTGAAACTAAATATAAGCATTTTCATCATGGTTTTATTTATTACAAACATATTCTTTCACCATCAATACACATTGAGGCCCTTCTTTTAGGTTAACACGATCTATCTTAAATTTGTCTTTCTTGAGTTTGGGACTATTATGAGTTTAAATAACTTAAAAGGATAAACCTAAAAAAGACCTAAAAAATGCGCGCGAAGCGCGGAAATTATTTTTGTGTTTTAAATTCTAATTTCGTCGGAATTGATGAAAACTCCCTAAAATGTGCAATTTATAGAGGAAATTGGCCTACCGTACAAGAAATGCGCGCAAAGAATTTGAGAATTTTAGGCACTTTCAGAGGATGCATTTGTCAAGGGATGGGGAAAGATTTTCCAAAGATGGATATTTTCCCCTTGTCCCCGGTGTTTTTAATTATAATTTCGTTGGAATTGATCAAAACTCCCTAAAATGTACAATTTTTAGAGGAAATTGGCCCATGTTAAAAAGAAATTCAGGTTTTTAGGCACTTTCAGGGGATGAAAAGGGCATTTATAAAGGAGTGGGGAAGATTTTTCAAAGATAGATATTTTCCCCTTGTCCCCCAGTGGTTACGCCATCGGGCAG
>NW_022712963.1:0-519 GCF_011630105.1 Anneissia japonica
CTGATACGTCAGAGAGAGCGTTGGATGACCCTTTAAAGTAAGATAACTGATACGTCAGAGAGAGCGTTGGAAGAACCTTTAAAATAAGATAACTGATACGTCAGATAGAGCGTTGGATGACCCTTTAAAATAAGATAACTGATACGTCAGAGAGAGCGTTGGATGACCCTTTAAAATAAGATAACTGATACGTCAGAGAGAGCGTTGGATGACCCTTTAAAATAAGATAACTGATACGTCAGAGAGAGCGTTGGAAGAACCTTTAAAATAAGATAACTGATACGTCAGAGAGAGCGTTGAATGACCCTTTAAAATAAGATAAAAAAACTGATACGTCAGAGAGAGCGTTTGATGACCCTTTAAAGTAAGATAACTGATACGTCAGAGAGAGCGTTGAATGACCCTTTAAAATAAGATAACTGATACGTCAGAGAGAGCGTTTGATGACCCTTTAAAATAAGATAACTGATACGTCAGAGAGAGCGTTGAATGACCCTTTAAAATAAGATAACTGGTACG
>NW_022712964.1:0-2347 GCF_011630105.1 Anneissia japonica
CGAAATACCCAATTAATACATGGAATATCCTATCTCCATCGGGGCACTATTTTCTATTGCGATGTATGTATTGCCGATCTATAGCGCCCTCTATCGGTTTTGTATCTAGCTAATATAGGCCTCTCCAAAAGGCTCAGAAGGGTATCCGATCATTTCGGTCGCGCCTTCATTTTGGTCGCGCTATTTTCATTATGCAGTTCGGTCGCAGTGTATGGCGCACCAATGATGCGACCGCAAATCTGGAACAAGGGAGCTCCCCAGTATAGTATTTTTATAAACACAAAACTTACATAAAACATTAGTTGACTAACAATTATTTATAAATTACTGTACTATAATATTATAGTTTATGATTATTATTATTACGTGTATCACTTGGTGTTACTTTTCTTTGTTTACAGAAACAACAAAAATGTTACAAAGTCGTCAACTTGGTTTGAGACATTTCTCTTTAACGTTTGTTGCGATATGCATAAATTGAATGGAGATGAAATAAATATAGTTCAGTAGATTAGTTTTTCATATATTTGTTTTCTTGTCTGTTACGTTTCCATTTATCTTGAATGTTCATGTTTATAATTTGTTAAATGAACATACTGAATGATATATGATGAATGAAAATGAAGGAAATATATAGTATTTTCATATTTATTTTCCACAATTTTCAATATATTCATAATTAAACACCGTACATTTTAATGGGCTATTTCAGGTTTCTTTTATATTCATAAGCCCGACAAATGACTCTTTCTATTCCTATTCTATAGTTGCGCTAGAATTTAATTTTCCAAGGCACTCTTGAGGTGAAGCAGCACAAAGTTTTATATTTTCTTGTTTGTTTTATTTCCATTTTTTATACATACTCTGATGTTTATAAAATACATAGTAAAATGCAGTTTTAATACTGTATATAATTTTAAATACATCTTTATAGCCACATTCCACGGTTTCGGTCTTCGGGGGGGGGGGGTGAACTTTCCCACAACCAAGGTTCCCACGGTGCTCATGAGGGTGAGAAGGCATTTTCTTATACATATATTTTTTAATATTCTGATTTTTATTTTTATTTTATTTTATTTCAATCGTCCAACAGGAACTCTTCGTTCCCACTTATAGGCGAAAATTGTAATAAAAATATATAGAAAATATAATAAATCAGTACAATAAATTCACAGACATAAAAAAATAAAATTATTATTATTATTATCACTATTTATATGATTATAATTACTATTGCAGTATTTACAAATAAAATGTATAAATTACAAAAAAAGTATTTGAAATTACAATAAAATTACACATTAAAAATTTAAAAAATTTACAAATAACACTAAAAACATACTTTAAAACTCTTTAAAAATTACTTTCCAAACATAAAGCACTAGTGCTTACATCGACGTTCCATACCGAGGCTGTTTATCACAACCGAAATGCATAACAATACAGCGCGACCGAAATGATCTGTATTCCTCAGAAGCCTACAAAATTGTTTTCATGTTTAATTTTGAATGCAAATCCCTACTCAACGGCAGGTATTCCCTGAAGTGGATTACCAGTTATTTTTATTTTATTACTAATATTACAGTTTATTAATTGGTGTTTTGTTTTTGTCTTTTATAGAAACAAAGGAAATGAAGTCAATTGGTTTGAGATCAGTGATAATTATTTGTTCATCATACGTTTGTTTTCTTGTTTGTTGTGTTTCCATTACCATTAATGTTCTAATCATATGTTTTCATTTTAGTACGTAACAGTACTGTATCTATCCTGGTCACATAAGGGTACATTTGGTTTAACGGAGTTGTTAAACCAGGTTTAAAACAAGAAATAAACAAATACTGTAGTATGTAGTGTGTTCTGTATTGAAAACTATTTTCTTTTCTTGCAGTCCCAGAAGTGAAGTGTGAGGACGTGTACAGTACATTTTTTTTTTATATTCAATATTTGACAATAATTGATTATGTATGAATTAGGTAAACGCACACATCATCTTCACTACCATTACATGCGTTGCACCTAAAATAACAAGTCGTCTATGTTTAGCTTCCACCCTGTAGAAGTGCACGCACATTCCTGAAGCTGGCATGCAAAAATGTGTCTGTTTCACCCTCAAGAGTACCGTGGAAACTTTGTGGGAACATAACGATTCTTTTTGATATTTTTATAGTAATGGTCCAAGCAACTAATACAGGTAATAGACCTCGTCAGAGTGATTCTCCGGATAAGTAAAGAAAGCCCGAAACGGCCTTTAACATCATGTTAATAAACATAGCCCTTAGAAGAGGCCTATAGTTTGGGGCTAAATAGGCCCTAGGCTACACATTAATTAATTTTTCATGTTTAATTT
>NW_022712965.1:0-1399 GCF_011630105.1 Anneissia japonica
TAAAAAGTCCTCATATCCACACCCTACTTCGGATAGTGACCAAAATTGAAACACCTCTTATATTACAGCATGACAAACTATTCTGCCAATTGTCATTTTTATCCATGGATCCATTTTCGAGATATTCAGGTCTGATACTATTTGGCCCTCAAATGCACACCCAATTTTGGATCGTATTCCTTGTAAATTGGTTAAACTTTCACGAAAGTTTCATTCATATAAGTTGATTAATTTTGGAAATATCTGGTCTTGGGGGACGTTTTTCTTTAAATCAACACCCGGGTCGTCACCAAAATGTAATAACCTCATCTTTAGGTCATACCTAACAATCACTGTAACTTGCATTTAAGATCTGTGCATTTAAGAAACACGCACGACCTTAAAAAGTTTATCTCCAACAAGTATGCCTCGATGTACTGGGTTCTCCAAAGTGCACACTAGCAAATCATGTGTACACTTGACCAGTGGCGGCTATATAGCGCGCAGTGTTATCTGAGGGCCGAAGGCCAGAGCCTGGGGTGGGTATGGGGACACCCCCCCCCCCCAAAACGACATTTTTTTTAAATTGGGACTAGATGGCAAGAAATGGCTGGGATGGGAAAACTAGGCCTATTTTTTTTTTTTTTTGGTTCGACTGCCCGACGAGCTTTGGCCGATGGGGGGCTTGACCAGACCGATGGGGGCTTAAGCCCCCTGCCCCCCCGCTGGCGCCGCCACTGCACTTGACCTACACATTAGTGTCCTTACCCGGGAAGACGTGTTCCACCACCAAAACCATAAGCGTGCATGCCGTTTCAACCTGCGCCGATATTAATGTTGCCCCGCTCTGCCATTCGTTGTATTTGATATTTATTTCAATCTTGTTATTGGTGTGTTACACTGTTGGACGTAATAAAGAACAAAAAATAAATAAATTATAGAGTGTTAAATGAATGCATGTGTATTGTCAAGTAAAAATTTGAATACAATCACAATTGCTCAAAATGAAAGTGAATGTGAATTTATATCTTAGATAAGTTATCCGGGGTAACTTTTATTATAAAAAGAATTTATATACGATTTATTATGTTAATTAATAACCTTTTTATGTGAGAATATAGCATTTCAATTATTTTACTGTTTTACTATTGATACTTTTATGTGTCTTTTCTCAATTTCTATATTGAGTATTTCAAATAAATTTATATTAAATCTGAAATTTGATTCTTGAAATATTAATTGTATTATATATTTTCTTCACTTGTTTTTCATACTGACCAGTCTCTACTAGGCAAACGCACCAATCGTATGCAGGTGTGTCAAGTCTAACGAGACTATCGACATAACATTTAATCATATTTTATTAAACAAACTACAGCGAAAATTTAGCACTAACATAATTACAACAGTTAAGTGTAAT
>NW_022712966.1:0-1230 GCF_011630105.1 Anneissia japonica
TATAGACATATGGCAGTGCTTATGTTTTTCACTGATACTTACTGCAATAATTAGTATTACTGTCGAGTAGAAAACCCAAATTGATCCGCTAGGTATGCTGAGCCAACAACTAATAAAATGTTTTAAAATATATATAATTATTTAATAACAAAGAATATAAATCGGAGAAAGAACTGTAATATCGAGAGTATTTTAGCAACCAAACTAGCCTCATACAAAAATAATAGGCCTGTATAAATGTTGTCAATAAATACATAAATATATAGTTAAACTAGAAAATGCTAACAAACCGGCACTAAGTTGCAATAAAATTATTTGAACGTAGAGTTAATTTGGAGCATAACAATCATCACACTATAATCAAACCAACACTTAATTCTATTAAATAATTTACGCATCCATTGCTGCAGATAAACGGTGACGTAGCCGGCCCCCATTAAAAAAAAACAAAAAACAAAAAACTCGGCCTGTTTTTGGAACTTGTATCACGGAGATAACGTATTAAAACAATGGATAGGCCTACATAAATGAAGTAGATGTAAATCTTCGGTGCTCCAAACCTACATTATAATGGAAGACAAAAAGTGTTTGTTTCTAATTGCCCTACCTTTTTCCAACATATTCATCTCTGAATCCGCCAATGGTTGCGCCAACGATCGCAAGCGGAACTAGGTACGATAGAGGGCGGTAGTACCGTATATTTTCTGTATGGTTGACGTATGGAAAGTTAACTTTTAGCCACAAATCCGTTGAGGAGCATATCATCCACAAGAAAGCACACGTGTTAATATAGTGGAGCAAGGCGCCAGAAGCTTCACATAGGTATCGTGGCTACAGTAGAACAACAGTAGAATTAGCATTATGGCTCTCAATGATAACATAAATTTAAAATAATAACAAAAATTAGTTAATCAATCAACATTATCTTGGAAGAAATTCCGTTAAAATACATAGTAAAATAACAATCTGGATAAACAAACAAAAATTTGTAATTGTTATTAATATTGCATTATTGTGGAATGAAGAAACGATCTAAGGACAAGGTCAAATCGAAATATTGATATTACATATTTCTTCATGTTATATGTATTATATGATAGATTATCTTCATTCTCTAGTGCTATCGACAGTTTATTTTTTCATTAGGTGCTTATCGTAGATTATTTTTCCAGTAGTTTTTATCTGTTCTGTTTATTTCATTCATACGACTAAAGCTGGGGAAGGTCACAG
>NW_022712967.1:0-1853 GCF_011630105.1 Anneissia japonica
TCTTGCTAATACGCTTTTAATTTTTTACTGTTTTAATTGTTGTGTTGTTCATATTTTAGCCATAAGGTAATAGTAAGGGTCGAAACCTGAAGCAGGCCGGAGTGCCCGTCTCTCTTTCTTTAGCGTTTGGGCCAGACTGTGCAAGGCTGTGGGGGGGGGGGGAGGTTTATCTTCCCAGCATATGGTGGTACCCATTTATACACCTGTGTGCCTAAGGACACAAGCGACTTGCATAGCAAGGGTTTCGAAACCCCGCCCTCAAGGTTGAGAGTCCGAGCCAAACCATTTTAGCGATACTATTGATTAATCTGTGTATGTTGAACCCCATTGGTTTATCATAATCCACTACTTGAGCTTCTGGTATATATTTATGATTATTAGATCAGAGAGAGCAGTTTTAGCTCAGACGGCTAATCTGGTAAAATGTCCCCGGTTCAATTCCCATCGCTGCCTCCCCTTGTTTTTCAGATATATATATATATATATATCGCCACTCGCCACTGAGGAAGGACTAGTGTTGTCCGAAAGCTCTGGTTCTATTTCTGGCTGTTTACTTACGTTTACTTTTTAGCTGTTGCTTATCATTTTTGTATCTCTACTGAGATCCAGCCATTGTTTCCCACAGCATTGTTGTTTTCCAGTATTTTGCCTTTTAATCTATATATATATATATATATATATATATATATAAAGCTATATATATATATACATATATATATAAATGAATAAAGAAATTGTGTAATAAAATGAAGGGAGTCGAACCTGCAACTTCAAGGCTAGTGTCATAACCATTAGACCACAGAGGCTTTATGGTTGAACAGATTCCAGTTGTATTTCATAGTTGTATATAATATAAATCAAGATAACCATTAAATCTGTTAAATTATATATAAATTATCAAAGAACACTGTATTTACCTTTCCTTTATTAACCTTTATGAATTAAATGTGACAAAGAGAGAAGAAGAAGAAGAAGAAAAAAAAATAAACAAACAAACTCAGCATTTACCGACACTCCAACGTTTCAATTTTTGAATCCAAAATTCAAATATATTAGAATAAATGAAAACATGATTGGATAAAACAAGTAACCAGTACTGACAAATTAATTAAAAACACATTCAAAAAACGCAGAGACCTCGGTATTACTACTATAAAAAAAAAAAAAAAAAAAAAAATCCAAAAAACAAAAACAAGAAAAACACCAAAATCATTGATGTATAGGCTATATAATGTGATTTTAAGGCTTCAACTGGTACTCATTTTTAGGCATGGGAAAATCCCAGAAACATAAAGCTGAATAATGCAATATATAATAACAGTATGAATTCAAATGTAACAAAAGAGGAATGTGACAAAGAAAGAAGTTAAACAAATAAAAAAAAAAAAAAAAAAAAAAAAAAACAGCCTCCACCGAGACTCGAATCTAAAATTCGAATGTATTGCAATAAATGAAATCATGATTGAATAAAACAAGTAACTTGTACTGGAAAATTAATTAAAAACAATTTCAAAAGACGCAAAAAAAAAAAATAAATAAATAAAAGAAAAGAAAAACACCAAAATCATTGAAAAAAGAAGTAATTGCATATCACACCTATCCTCTATGACCTATCGGAACACTGACCGTCCATCAAGAAACGGCTCATTTATAAAGCTCTACTCATAACTTACAAAGCAATTCACTCAGAGGTTCCAAGTTACGTAAGACAATTTAATTTAATTTATTTCAATCCAATATGATGTTAAGCGCATAGAAGCATATTCGTGCATTGTGCGGTATGCATTACTATTATTATTATTATTATTATTATTATTATTATTATTATTATTATTATTATTATTATTATTATT
>NW_022712968.1:0-353 GCF_011630105.1 Anneissia japonica
TTTGGTCTAAAAGGCGTTCGTAATTGAGAAAATTCGTAATTGAGAAGTATGGAAAAATAGCGCCATCTAGATAGATTTTTAACCATGTGTGTGCGCTTAACAATCGTCACGGCCTATTTGTATGGTCTATGACTGGTCTAAGTTTACACAGAATATTTACAATGTGCAGGACTTCGTAGCAAACAACAACAAATTCTAAACTATTATATTTTATTACTGTATAGACGAACCTCTCTCCATTGTGCTATTATTTACACATAGCCTCCGAGCCCACAGCCGATGCAAAATCAAGAAGTACTCCGCATGGGCGACGATCATTCGTTTAACCATGTGCTTGTTGCGCAGATGGAGTT
>NW_022712968.1:438-662 GCF_011630105.1 Anneissia japonica
GATGTGTATAAGAGAGAACGTATAAGACGTTATTCAAACAGATAAATTACAAACGCATAAGATGGGTATGATTTAAACAAATAAAACAACAAACACATTAGACGGACATGAACGAATTTATGAACGATATGACGGACAAGATTTTTTAAAAATTCAATAACGAAAACATAAGTCGGACATGAAAAAATTCATATAAGAAACGAACGTATAAGAAGGACATGATT
>NW_022712969.1:0-965 GCF_011630105.1 Anneissia japonica
CACTTTCATTGAAAAATTCCATTGTTTTTCAGATTTATTCTTCTTTCTCTGAAAGAAAAAATAAAATAACACTGTTATGACTCTATATTCTTATTTTTTTCAAGAAGTAATAATAAACAGTTATACCTACCAAATTTTCTTCTTTTAGGTTGTGCAATTTTCTGGAGAATGTTGGGCTGGGTTAGCAATGTATGCGAGCGCATCATTGAAGTTAACTGAGCAAGTCGATCATGCATTCCTGCAACTGTTCTTTTTCGTTGATTAAAAGATGCATGTATGGACTCGCCACCTTGCTCACAGATTAGTCCTAGCCCAAATTTCCAAGCCTTAAGTTGTGGAATCACATGCTCTTC
The DNA here is from genome assembly GCF_011630105.1 of Anneissia japonica. NCBI lineage: Eukaryota > Metazoa > Echinodermata > Crinoidea > Comatulida > Comatulidae > Anneissia > Anneissia japonica. The sequence continues at coordinate 354 of NW_022712969.1, forward strand.
AAGCATATGAAGCTTTGGTGATATTGTCATTGAATTTCCTGAATTTCTATATTCATCAATAAACTCTTGTATGGATTCACCTTAAAAAAGGGAAAAAATGTTATAAATAAGAATTCTTTTTTTATATTTTAATATAGTCCGATAACCAAGCCTGCAAAAGCAACATGAAGACGGACAGCTTAGCAGCAGGTTTATATTCGTAGATGCCAGCAAAAACAAGCCAAAACAAATGGCTGCCTTGGAAACTATAGGATATTAGGTAACAATTTAAATACAGTACATACAATAACTTACCAATAACAGTTATTTCCTCATTTGACATTGGCTTTGAATGATTGATGTTATTGTGAACTATTGCAAATTTATTTAGTAGTCGTCCATATTTGCTGACAAGCGATTTGACTTTTTCTGAAATAGCTTTTATTTGACCTAATGGTAGTTCAGTCTCCTGTAGCTTGAATTCTGCAACTGGGGCATTTATCAGGTCATTTAGCACAGCTTCCTAAAGAACACAACATGAAAATTACAGTATTAGCTTAATACTAGGTTAAAAATTGTTCATTATAGTGTACCCTTATCATACCCTTGCTCTTATGGTAAATGTAAATTTAA
>NW_022712970.1:0-1272 GCF_011630105.1 Anneissia japonica
TGAGTACATACTGTAGACCTAATCATAAAAAATTGAAATAGAAAAACCACATTATGATTTTTTTTTAAAGTTAAAAATTTATTTTGAATCCGACTAAAATCAAATGAATGCACGATGGCGTGCATTTCGATACTATTTTCTTCAGAACCACGCCCAAGAATTAGGCCTACGTTAAAATTAGGTGGGGTGCAGCATCTGATATAAATTATCCACAATAGGAACAATTGGTATTGTTGAGTTACAGACTTCAGTCCTTCACATTTGTTCGACCATTGGGGGATATGTTTGAAACCCGTCAGTGACAAGGACGCATCCAATGACGTGATTCACCAGTGACAAGTCGGTCCTTTTCAAATACTTACTTTAATAATACTAATTAGTCATAATAATGATAATAAAGGTGATAACAACAACAATATTAATAGTAATATTTATTTTAACAATACTAATAGTAATAATATGTTAATAATAACGATATTTAAATATCTATTTTAATAATACTAATTAGTGATAATAACATTGAAGGTGATAATAGCAATAATAACAGCAATAATAAATTAAAGATAACGTTTATTTTTATAATAATAGTAATACTAATTAGTAATAATAATAATAATTATGATACTTATAATACTAGACCTACTTAGTAATAATAGGGTAATAATATCGATAATAAAGTGACAACAACAACAATAATATTAATAATAATAATAATATGAGAAAAATACCAATAACAATATTTTTAAAATTACTATTATTAAAATAATAATATAACTAAGACTAATATATAATAATAATATGAATTAAAAAAATCGAGAATTTTGTATTACTGTATTTATATGGTAACAATAATATCAGCAAAAATTTAAACAATACATAATGCTATTAGCATTATTAAATGCTAAGACTAATAATTAATATTAAAACTAACGGTAATAAAAACAATATAACAACAATGACACCAATAATAACAGCAATATTATTGTGGCCGAGTTGACTTGTGGCCGAGTTAATTTGTGGCCGAGTTGACTTGTGGCCGAGTTGACTTGTGGCCGACTTTTTGTGGCCGAGTTGACTTGTGCCGAGTTGACTGCAGCCGAACTTTTTGTGGCCGAGTTGATTTGTGGCCGAGTTGACTTGTGGCCGAGTTGACTGTGGCCGAGTTGACTTGTGGCCGAGTTGGATCGAATTCTCTATGGGAGTTGGGTGAGGCTATCGGCACTGCCGCAGTGCGAAAAAAAGCTGCTGTTTTCTATCGGCACTGCCGCAGTG
>NW_022712971.1:0-581 GCF_011630105.1 Anneissia japonica
TCGGGGAGAAAAACCATAATTCGTCGGAGAAAAGAAGTACCCCTATCTAATAAGCACCCTCATAACGAGAAAATTTCCTTAAGCGCCCCGTTTTAATAAACGCCCTCTCAATAACCCAATCAATCCTGGGACTGTGGATGTTGGCATGATTTGAGGTGTGGAGTGGAATCACATTCTCCTTTAGTCAATATCAAAGTGAGGATATTTATCTTTGACAGAATGATGAGAGCTCACTGGACAGACAGTATATTCCCAACTTTCATCTTCTTTCATTTGTCTATAGCCTAGAGCTATTACTCCTTTTCCGACAATTTGCACCTTTAACACATTCTCATCTAAGTTTTCAAGAAAACCTGCAATGATCATGCCGTCCTGCTATTCTCAATCGACCGATGGCGAACAAGCTAACCAACACCACTAATTTCATCTGCTATTCTGCTGTTGTAATACTGTACTCACAACATTCTTGTCATGACAAGCCATGCTCTCTGGACGATTATCCTTTCCGGCGCAGCACCATTCGTAATTTGCGGTTTCCTGATGTCCTTATTTAATCGTTTTTCATTCAAAATGTGCCTCTT
>NW_022712972.1:0-815 GCF_011630105.1 Anneissia japonica
ATATATATATATATATATATATATCTATGTATATGTATATGTACTGTATATATACAAAATTATTCATTTGCAGCCGAAGCTGAATTGTATAAATAATTTAAGATTTACGAACAAAATCACAAATTCCTGTTACCCAAAGAAAGGGATACAAAACAGCAAACACCATTAAAAATCACAAACAAAAGGAAAACGCCTGAAATTGCACAACCCAAAAAAATATTCCACTGCCCACCTGCATCAATTAATTATCACAGGATTTATTATAGTGTCGTTACCTTAAATTATACCACAGATGTCACACAAGACTTCTTACCATCTTACTTTTTCGAATTCTCTTCCTGAGGACTGTTACCCTGACGATTGTAAAATCTTTTAAGCAAAGTGTGAATCAATACCTTGTCCACTCTGAAAAGGGTCTTTACTTATTGCCTTGTATTTGGCAAATTCTGAAAAAAACCAAACCAATATTTCTTTAAAAACAATATCCTATCCTAACGACAGCATCCAAAAAGTTTTACTAGTTAACTAGTTGCTTCAAGTTTAGGTTAAATTTTCACAAGAACAGCGAAAATTAGAACATCAAAAGTTTATTCTTAAGATTTCACAAGCATTCAGAAACATTGAAAAGGTAAAATTAAGTGCAGATGGCAAGAATTATCAAAGAATTATTAAAGCGATTAAACTTGAAGATCACTTCGTTTAAAAATATACAACTTGTCAAGACATAGGTCAAGGGCCTTTTTGTGAAGCAGTATACTTGGTTGCTTAAAAATGAATATTATATCCATGGTTACATTATAATTTACCATTATTTT
>NW_022712973.1:0-905 GCF_011630105.1 Anneissia japonica
ATTCGCTTACATTATACTCTCATGAGACTGAACTGACACTTTCTTGACCAGACACCTAAAGTAGAGTAGGATAAATGACCATCATATCGGCCTGTGTTTCAATTTATTGGAACTTTGATATTTAGCACACAATAATTAGGTCTGCAGTTTTACCATGAAGGTTGTCTTATTTATAACATAGGGAAAAAGTGTGTTACAATCGTCTGACTCAGTTTATTGTTTGATTAATTTATGCAAATAGACAGAGGCCTACCGTATTGAACAATGCATTTTCAGTAATTAGAAGGATTTTGATTAAAAGACTATAACAATAATAAGTAATGCTGATGATAATGACGATACTGCTACTGTCTTTGGGGAAGCCGCCTGGTGCCATTATCATAATTTTTCATCAAAGTCCTTCTCCGGGCCCCTACTATTTTAAATTCCTGGATCCGCCACTGACTGCTGTAGTTACCACAATTACAATAACAACACCACATTTATATTGAAATATAAAGTTAAACATATCATGATAACCAGTGGCGGCACTGCAGAGGGGCTAAGTGGGAGTAGAGTTCCCCGTCGGGAAGGCATGAGGTCTGGTTCCACCCCCAATCCCAGTTGGGGACGAAGAGAGTTTCGCCAGAGTAAAAATAAAGAACATTTTAAGAAGTTTATGTAAAATGTAAATGAATTTAATATAGCCCTATCACAGTAAAATAATTAATAAAATCATTCTCAACGGTCATGAACATCATTCTTAATACCGTACTGTATCCCAGCAGAGGACCCACATCCACTCACATTCGAAATTTTTTTTTGGAATTAGTAGACTGCTGGACGGTTTTAGGTGGCCGCCCTGAAAAAAAATTAGGCATCAAATAGAAAGAGTACACGAAGAGCACACACGCAAGACGAGTGTG
>NW_022712974.1:0-1333 GCF_011630105.1 Anneissia japonica
AATAAAAATATTAAAAAGGCAAATTATACGCCATGCTTAAAATATTGGAACCACGCTTCAAAAAAGTATTAATGCAAATGCAAAGTCAATAAACAGACTTAGCGTGTCACTTGCTATGTACTAAAATAGCAATTATTTGTATCCACCCTTTAGAATTTTGTGCACCACCCTTAAAATTTTGAGGACATTTTCTGAAATTTCACTATTCTTTAAAAATCCTGGTGAAAGGGTTGCCAAGACAATGAAGAGGTTGAAAACAGTTCCATAATAAAAAAAAATACTGTCCCTAAAGGTAAAATTTGACAATGTTAAGGAGAACCTCAGACGACAAAAGAATTCCCTTTCAAATATGTTTTAAATGTAGTAGTAGTATCCGACGACAAGCAATCAAGAAAAAAATAAACTGGAACAACTCTCTCGACACGAAATGTTTAGTGTATCATACAAACGTTTAAATACCTGCCTCTGACCACAAGCAATCAAGACAAAACTAGACAAGAACGACTCGCTCGACACGGAAATTTTAGTTTATTATTAGTTTATTTACAAACATTCAAATAATTCTGACCGCAAGCAATCAAGGAAAGACTAGACAAGAACAAACCCGCGCGACACGAAAAGTTTAGTGTATTATACAAACGTTGAGACCGCTACAAAACGGCCTTTGCTTCGAGATTTGAGCATGAAGGCAAGGCAAAAGCAGCTTTCTTAGCTACGTTTTTTGTCGGCTGATCGATTAAAAAACGTATTACATTTTTATTTTATCACTGAAAAACAGCTACTGTAAAATGTTTAGCCCATACATACGATGTGTGTGAAGAAAACATTAAACAATATTTTAATTTGGACCTTCAAAAAGCAGTTAAAAAGAAATAGCTGTGAAATTTTAGGGGGGGGGGCGGGGGGCTAAAGCCTGTTTAGCCCCCCCCCCTCTAAATCCGCCCCTGTACACAGCCCAGGTGTGAATGCAAATAGTGGAATACAAGCTATTTGGCTCGGTTCCAGTAGATACAGAGAATATTTTGTCACTCTTAACGCGTCCTACAAAATTCTAACGAGACAGCACTAGTCCGTGAATTTGTGAACAAGATCGGAGATCTAAAGATGCAATCTCTACTGTGCATCAGTGGCGGCCCGCTGGATCTCAATAGAGATTCTTTAATAATATATAAATTTTGAAAGGCAAATGGGAAAACCCATAAAACAGCAAACGGCCACATAATGCAAAACTATTTAAAATTAAAACGTTTTAATTTTATGTAACCCAAGTTTCGTCTCTGAATAATATATTTATTCTTAACAAATAAATATGACGGAAACGATAACACATTAA
>NW_022712975.1:0-2366 GCF_011630105.1 Anneissia japonica
ATTCCAAAAATTCTTGTTAGTTTTCTGCTATTAATTCCTTCTTAATTATTGTATTTCTTCTAATTCATCGTCTCATTATTTAATGTGTAATCCCTTTTTCTCTTTATCTTTTACAGTTAAAATATATGGTTCAATTAGTAGGAATATTTATAAAAGATAATGACAAATTTCTGTCAAATAAAATGTACAGTACATAATATAAAACATGAGAAAGTAATAATATGCCAACTAGATTGTCTAGTCAGTTGCTGCCAATAACTGACCTATTTTCAATGACAAAATTTATTATTACAGTATGGTCATTTCTTTTATCTATCTTTTGTCAGTTTAAAATTTTATTTTTATTTTATAATTGCAGCATTCATTCAACAAAGGTTATTTTTAATAAAATGAAAAATATTTAATTTAAAAAGTCTTCTTTAGTACTTTTGGATTTGATGTGTGATCCATTTGCAATTGTGCATACTGCAGTCTTACCGGTATACTAAGTTATTGATTTCAATAAATGGGTTATAATGAAGGTCTGAAAGCAAAGTGAATTCCAAAGTGACCAGCAATATCTGAATGATTGCATGGATCCACACTAATTACACTGAGCAACCTTACAAATTCACAGCCAGTCAAACTCAGGAAATTGAATTCAGACACAACATTGATGTTAGTTTAGAGTTGACCGGTTGCTTTGTGATTAAGGTGCTTATCACTCAATTCCGTGAGCATGAGTGTCAAATCCTGAAATCCCTTAATACCCAATATGCAATGAAGATAACATGGAATTGATGAACTGGTGTTTGCCCAAAGTCCTAGTTTAATTTCTGGCTTATTGTGGTATAGTTGAACCCAATTCTAAAGTCCCTCTGTAGACTATACACAAATATAAAGCACAAGTTCTGGTTTCTCGGTGTTCAATCTATACTTTTATTCAGATTTCACGCAATCTAACAAGCGGAGCAGATATGTACAAGCTGTTTCTATAAAGCAGTGACAATTCTAACTAACTCATCAAGGAGGGAATCTTAATTATTATACTGGGTTTTAGTCCCTCCCCTTATTCTACACTTAATTACCAAATACTTAATCTAATTGGTAGAATCTTAACTTAGTCATCCCTCATTTCGTAATGTGGTATTTCCAAAGAAGGTACCATCCATCACTAAAAGATGACAAGTTAGATCCTAGTCCTACCCACAGTTTCACCACAGTGGTTTCCTGGTAGTTCTGTGTTTGGTACCACCTTAAAGGTCATTAACCAGGAGCACATTATCACACTTATGTTTAAACACACATTAATTTTTATGCCAATTTTGTATCTCAAACAAGATTCAGTTATCATAGCCAAGTACAGCATTGCATTTTTTCTGTATTAAAATTATACTTTCGGAACTATAGAGTACCACAGTCGTGTCATCACAATGCCAGGTGGCGCCCTTTGTCGCCAACTAGACGTTGGTTACCGTTCATTACGCCTGAATGACTTCATAAGCTTTCTGGAATAGGCATTTTAAAATCTAATATTTTACCATCAAAATGTACTAAAAACACAAAAGCTCGCATTATACAGTATTAGTTATCGAACACACATTTAATCATCAAAATTTACAAAGAAACCTAAGATAAAACATCTTAATAATTACGTTAGAAATTGAGATCAATGGCTTGTCAGTGTAGAAAATGGCATCCAGTTGAACGCATTTTGCAACGAAAGCAACAGAGTAGTATCATGTGGTATCATGACGTAACACTGTAGTACTCTATGTATAGATTATAATAACATTATCCAGCATTTTCTATATTAAATAATTTACACCATATTGCATTTATTATGTATACTGTAATTTATAACTATATTGCATTTATTATTTATTGTAGATAATGCATTATGATGATGCTATGTATAATTGTTTTTATTTATTTATTTTCTGTTATTTAAACAGAAGAACTAAAAGTACTCAGAGTAATATTGTAAGTGATTCAGTGAGAATTGAACCCACAACCTCCAGATAACTGGCCTGGTGCCATAACCACTAGACCACCGAGCTTCTGCTTACTGGCTAGTGTTGAGTCTCAATTAAAAGTAAAACTCCCATAATAAATTAACATTTCTAAAGTATCCAACCACCACAATATATAATATTAATAATGAGCAGTAATAGGATACAGCTGGCAGAATATATATAATCATATTCACAATATCTAGAGAAAACATCTTTGTTCAAATTTCTGATAGTTATCGACCAGTCACCAGGATTTCCTTTAGAAACTGAAAGCATTGATTGCTGGCAATCTTTGGCTGAATTAAGAGTACAGCTCACAAAATTAGATGTCCATACATTATTAATTTATCATTGTAGTTTTATCATTATTCT
>NW_022712976.1:0-556 GCF_011630105.1 Anneissia japonica
TCGACGGCGTGCGCTCCGCCCGACACCATTCTCGTGCATCCTGCGTTGGCCGATCAGCTACCGCTTAGGGACGACGTCGGAGGCCACACCCGCCAGATTTACTACGCGTGCTCCACCAAGGACAAGAAGGAACTGGACGAATCCGACATACGCACGCTGGCGGGTGCCGAACTGGAAGCGTCGTCGCCACCCAAGGTAATGCTCGTGAACGGCTCCGAAAGGTACGTAATGGTCATGCTAGAAACCACCGTCAACGACGGTAACAGGAGGAACCTGTCCGAACAGACGGCGAACTTTAAGAACTACAACGTGATTGGCTGTAATCCGCTGCAACGCGGCCAACTAAGAGGGCCGAGCTTCGACCGAGTGACGAGCGTTCCCTGGAACGAGATCCGCGTGACCGATCTGGACGTGCTGACGGACGGGACGATCCGCATGTCGGACGTGATGGAACGCAACGTGTACTTCAAACCGGAGACGTACGACACCTTTCGGTACAGACGCATGTTCTCGGACACCCCCGCCCTGCACCGCATCATGGACCGCATGGAGCAGG
>NW_022712977.1:0-657 GCF_011630105.1 Anneissia japonica
ACCGTGAGTATATTTTGGGTATTTTTTTCGAATTTGTACGTGGTCGGTTTTCTATTCGAGTTATTGCTATCCGTGGATGCAGAGCAAGTTTCCACGGAGGTAGGTACGATCGCAATTCCGTTTACCGTCAGGTCTCTCAAGCGCCCGACGAACGAGTTCGCTTTGGTCGAGTTCGAGGCACCCAAGGAGAACCTGCCCTGGAAATTGCCCGTCGTTGGAAGATGATTCGAACGGCCGTGAGTACCGTTCACGTCTATTCTCAGTGACGTTTCGTTCCATCGGATGTCGACGTTGTGCCAGATACCGGGCTGCTAGGTCCTTCGACTTCTCGCCGCGGCGAATTCGTTTTCGACACGTAACAACGCCATGATCAGACCGCGTCGTACGCTGATCTCGACGTCCTCTTCCCCTTCTTTACCGTACAACACAGTACCGCTACGATCGCTTTCCATGTTTAACCCGAACGAGATGTTCGTCGAGCGATGGGAAGAAAGCGCCAACTCTCGGACCGTGCTGCGGGAATCACTTTGAAAAACGTGACAGGTAGGTTTCAGAGCAGATTTCTGACACGGTTCGAGCGACGGTAGTTGCTTTCGAACGAGTTAATTGTCAGATTTCTCAGACATCCGACAAATGAAGTGTCGTTACCGAAGAACG
>NW_022712978.1:0-1531 GCF_011630105.1 Anneissia japonica
AGGGAGAAGACACAAACCTTGGAGTGACCTCTCCACCTTGTTGCATCAGAGCTCCGAAAGAGAACCATACACTATTGTACATGTTAAAATATATAGGACTCTCTTTAGAATTTGCCGATTTCTCACTACAGGTCTCCGGTTCAACTTCATACAAATTCCATTCGGACGGGCTGATTCGGGTGACCAGGTAAAGCACTACAGTAACTCCGATGTAGGCAAATACAACACACGTCCACACGTTCGCTTGAAGTGGTTTCAAGAATGAGAAAATGCCTGGTGTTGAATGATGAGGTTTGCTGAACATAATGCTAATTCCGATATTCATAAACGGTTTTGTGAAGAGTACTACTTTTTCACGCTCTGCGTAAATAGTTAAACCTGCTACGGCCATATCTGCTTTCTGCATAAAAAAAAATCGAATTATATTATGCCCATTAATGAATGGTATGGCCTTTCACGCTTAGTTAAGAATCTAAGCGTTACACCTATGAAAATTGTAAAAATTACAAATATTTTGAGAAATTACACTTTGATTTGAACATTAAGGCTCCGTCCAGATTATCAAATTATTATTATTATTATTATTATTATTATTATTATTATTATTATTATTATTATTATTATTATTATTATTATTACTCCTACTATTACTATTATTATTATTGTTAGGCCTATTATTATTATTAAATATGGTAATGATCCTATTATTATTATTATTATCATTAAATATGGTAATGATGACATCACATAATGACCATATATAGGCACATCATGGCTATATATGGAACATTTGATAGTGTGGAGTTTAAAGTGTTGCTGGCTAGGGTGACCCATATGCTTTTTCTATAAATTATAAAACATTAAATTTAAAAATAGAACCATTTTCATTATGATAATGTAAGTCAAAAAACATGGCTAAAAGGTTCCCCTATAAATTGTTACATTTGAACGTGTTTTCAGGCTCTATTAATTCCGTGGGATGTACAGACAGGCTTCGACGACATAATCACCAATACTCACCCCTGTCATAACCTCTCCTATCATGCCATTCCATGTTCCACTGATGTTCGATCCATACTGTTGATCTGCCACGATTTGAATTCGATATTTAAATTGAATTTTATTCGAAAGGTAGGTAAGCAGGTCAGCACAGTAGCCTTCAAACTGGTCGTTACCAGATTCGTCTTCATCGTCCTTCTTCATTAAAAACGGTTTATCCTATTCATTGACGAAAAAACCCCATAAAAGACAGACTACGAGACTATACTAGCATTAATATATAATATAATAATAATATAATAATAATAATAATAATAATAATAATAATAATAATAATAATAATAATAATAATAATAATAATAATAATTCTGGATTTATATAGCGCCTCACGCTGACACAACCTCGAAGCGCTTGAACATTATTACCCCCGGATCACTGGATCAAGCACATATGGAACACACACTCAAGCCCCATGGGGGAATTCCATAATGTTGCAGCTGTATTCAGCTATTCAGTATTTAATATAGCATTA
>NW_022712979.1:0-608 GCF_011630105.1 Anneissia japonica
CATGGTGTGACACTCTTCAGATAAAATTGCCTAATGACTAAAAAACATAGAAATACAATTGAGATAAGCTGAGCATGCGCAGAAAGCCAGAGCGGTAATACAAAGGGTTCAATTATTTCGGTAAGATTAAGGATTGATAAACAATGAAAGGGATTAAAGTGATAAATATAAGTTAAGTAGCAACATTACATGGGAAAGATGTTTGCATGCTAGGAGGGGGTTAAAATAAAATTAAGTTACAAAATTTCTTAGAAGAAATTTGTTGGCATGCCTGCATGCTGAAACGAGTTCATTACGTTTATTTAGTGTAGCTTTTATTTATTATTTTATTACTACTTAGTTTCGTACCACACATGGTGTGACACTCTTCAGATAAAATTGCCTAATGACTAAAAAACATAGAAATACAATTGATTGAGATAAGCTGAGCATGCGCAGAAAGCCAGAGCGGTAATACAAAGGGTTCAATTAATTCGGTCAGATTAAGGATTGATAAACAATGAAAGGGATTAAAGTGATAAACATAAGTTAAGTAGCAACATCACATGGGAAAGATGTTTGCATGCTAGGAGGGGGTTAAAATAAAATTAAGTTACAAAATTTCTTAG
>NW_022712980.1:0-541 GCF_011630105.1 Anneissia japonica
TTGGTATAGGCTAGACTAATTTGGTACGGTAGTTTCTGTATTTGGTATAGGCTAGACTAACTTGGTAGTTTCTACCAGAGAGCAAAGCGATCCTCCGAATGAGGCCTGGTATTCAAAAGCTCCTGACGAAAATTCGGTATAGTATTGTTATTCTATATACCAAAGATCTTATAAACACAAGATAGCGTTCCGCGATTTACGCGTAACAAATAGAAGCGTCGGTCAAGGTTCAAAAGTTTCCAATTTAGCAAGATGGCGCCATTCATGCCTTATTACAGAGTTTGCACGCGTAAATCGAGGAACGCTATCTTGTGTTTATAAGGTCTTTGTTCTATACCTCTAAACATTTTCAAAATCACTCTTAATTAATAATCTTCTCAAAAAAGATCAAATGTAGGCAATAAAAGAAAAACAAGCAAATGGTGTTATTTGTTTAATATAACAATAAAAAAATAAACATTAATAATAATTTCATATAAGAAAGTAATAGAATTTAGAAAAGATGGTGTGTCCGGCCAAAGCTGGTGTGGTTCCTATGGCC
>NW_022712981.1:0-932 GCF_011630105.1 Anneissia japonica
CGTGGAGTACACAAACGGATGTCGAGTACACACTGGCGTTCGCGACCCGCCGACCGACCTCGAGTACGCGGACGGCGGATCGGCCTCGCTGGACTTAGAAAAAATTTCGATAATGTGGACTTAAAAATTTTCGAAAATCTGGACTTAGAAAAAATTTCGACTTTTCTGGACTTGAAAAGCTAGACCAGCTAGACCGACGTCTACTACTCACACGTACTCTACGAACAACGTCGAGTTCACGGACGTGTCCGCGGATCTCCGACCGACGTCGTTAAAGCAGTCGAAACGAATCTCTATTTCAACTTTGGAAAAAAGTTTCTGAAACTGGAAATAATTTGTGTCCGCGACCAGAAGACGGACGTCATGTACGCGGACGTCGAGTACGCGGACGTCGAGTAGACGGACGTGGAGTACACGGACGGATGTCGAGTGAACGGCAGACAAGACGAGTCTCTATTTCAAATTTGGATAAATTTTCTGAAAATGGAAATAATTTGTGTCCGCGACTCGCTGACCGATCACGCGGACGTCAAATAGACGTACGTGGAGTACACGGACGGATGTCAAGTACACAATTGCGTCCGCGACCCGCAGACCGATCACGAGTACGCGGGCGTCGAGTAGACGGACGTGGAGTCCACGAACGGATGTCGAGTACACACTCGCGTCCGAGACTCGCCGACCGACATCGAGTACGCGGACGTCGAGTACACGGACGTGGAGTTGACGGACGTGGAGTACACGAACGGATGTCGTGTACACACTCGCCTCTCCGTCCCGCCGACCGAACTCCAGTACGCTGACATAGAGTAGACGGACTTGGAGTACACGATGTCGAGTACACACTCGCGTCCGCGACCCGCCGACTGACATCGAGTACGCGGACGTCGACTCGACTACCGTGTTCGCGTACACCGTTGATGCAGACAAGA
>NW_022712982.1:0-946 GCF_011630105.1 Anneissia japonica
ATTGATTATCGCACTGGAAATGATACGTATTAAAGATGTTGTAGAAGGCTATTTTTTAAAACATAAAATTTCAGTATGTGCATAATTGACTTGTGCATTTTTCAATTTTGATAGTAATATTATAAAAGCAGGTAAAATTGCCCTGCTGGTGTGCCTCTACCCTTGTGCCTTAAAATTTAGATATAAAACCTAATTTAGCACTATGAAAGTAAGCATAATTTCAGTAAAGGATACTGCCCAGGCCTACTACTACCACTAGTCGTTTATATCTAAATCTTGAGGCTCTTAGTATTAGACCTCAGTAGACCAGCCGTAGGCCTAGACTAGGCTAGGTACTACTGAAGCTACTAGGCATAGCCTAGGCGCACTTACAACATTTTACACAAAATAATTTAATATTGTTGTACATTTGCAGGACAGTGCAGAGACTCTGCACTTGTTACAACACATTGGATAGATGAAGCTAAATATTTGCTTTTAATAAAGAAATCTACTTGCACATTTTACATGCGTACCGGTACATGTTCATTTGTAAAACCGTCCATTGGTTTCATATTTGTTTGCTTTTGTTCATAAGTATTTTGTTCATTACAAAATTATTCATTCGCCTACACAGTATCATTTGTCCATGTCCGTCCGATACGTTTGTTATTTGTTTGAGAAATGTCAGTCTTATGTTGGCTTTGTTTAATTGTTTGAATCATGTCCGTCTTATACGTTCGTTCTTTTAAGAATTTTTTCATGTCCGTCTTATGTTTTCATTATTGTATTATTTTTTTAAATCTTGTCCGTCATATCGTTCATAAATTCGTTCATGTCCATCTAATGTGTTTGTTGTTTTATGTGTTTAAATCATACCCATCTTATGCGTTTGTAATTTACCTGTTTGAATCACGTCTTATACGTTCGTTCGTGTATTGCGGACTCGCGATCAAAGGCTGGCAGC
>NW_022712983.1:0-2437 GCF_011630105.1 Anneissia japonica
AAAACTGCGTGAAATCCGATATAAAAGCCCCAGATCGTCTGAGCGCGAGGGGGCTTCGCCCCCTCCACCCCCACCGGGGCTTTGCCCCTGGACCCCAGCGGGGCCCTAGGCGGCCCCCGGCCCCCCAGCCTTTGGGTTCGGTCAATTGGGCAACCCCCTTCGATTTATCCTGCGACCGCCCCTGGGTTTATATAAAATCTCTGAATTATAACTGATACTGTATATGTAATAATAAAGGATCACATTAGCACCCTCATATGTAATCAATGATTTTGTAACTTTGGTGATAAATCAAATAAACGGATATGGGCTCACCCTCAGTTACCTTCTAATATAATAGACTTGGCCACCCCAAGAGGTGTGCCCTGATTGGTTAACAGGATGTATGAGATGTTTATGGTGAAACCCCAGAGGGTGGAAGACAATCGATGTCTGGACTTGCTGAGATACGGACGTTCCACATAACAGATAGGCTCAGAATTTATTGTACAGTTACAAGTTATCTTTGATTGTGAGCATCATTGTAAATAAAGGAGTCAGTTGGCTCGCTGGATAGAGAAATGATTGTATCTGATAATTATTTGCTTCATTCATCTCTTAAGTTAGTTATTAAGTCAACGGAATAACACCGTTGCCTTGCCCACCTTCTATCGACGCTCGGATTAGGCCCAGTTACGCTACAATATTTTCTTACACAGAAAAGTGACACAGTACAAGCAACTGAAAACTTTCTGGCTGGTGTAGCGCCCTTTGGCAAAGTTAAGGACATTAGAAGCGATAATGGCACTGAATTTACTAGTGAAAATTTCAAGTCTCTACTTAGGAAAAATTTTATTAAGCATGAGACTATCGCCACATACTCTCCACACCAAAATGGGACTGTGAAGAGAGCAAGGAGAAGCTTATCTGACATGGCTAGATGTCTGTTAATTGAAGCAAATTTACCCAAAGAATTATGGGTACATGCAGTTCTGGCCTCTGCATACGTTCGGAAAAGTATTTAGATGAGTATGTTGTAGATATTAATGCTGATGACAATGTCAATTACGCAATCGATTACTGCTATAAAGTTGCAAATGTACCAATAAGCTATGCCGATGCAATTAATTCTAGAGATGCAAGCAAATGGCAAGAAGACATGGATGATGAATTAACAGCATTAAAAGATAATGATACAGTTGATTTAACCCTTGCACCAAAAGATTGAAAGATAGTGGGGGGAAGATAGGTTTATGCTGTAAAACTAAGGCCTAATGGGGAAGAAACCTATAAAGCACGGTACATTGCTAAGCAGGCCTTGCCATTTGAGGCGCGTGGGCGCGATCGCGCGCTGATGCGCTTCTCAAACCACCTGGAGGGGCGTGGAAAATCGCGCACCTAAATTCTTCGCCTGCGTCACTGTTATACTGACCCCTTTCGTGCCCTTTCTGCATGATTGCATCTGTCAAACTGTATTATTGGTCAACAACCTGTTCTTACTTTTGAGCGTTAACATGGAGTGTACTTTTGAGATCCAACACGTTATATGTAATTGACATTACAGTATTTACTTTCGACTTTAACTCGAGAGTAATTACAGTAACGCGCACAAACGGGACGGTACATCTGTCCACGCACGTGTGAGCGATGATAATGATGTGGTAATCTGAATGTCATGCATTCGGCCGGACATGTTGATATTTTTATAACTAAAAAATCACCAACATGCCAAATTCAGTGCAATTACAAACATTTTTTAAGTGGAATTTGACCCATATTTATGGATACGATGCTGCGAAGAATATTCATGGAGTCGAAATCGTAAGAAGTATTTATTGTAAGTCATGTAGGCGACACCTTGAACTGATCAAAAAAGATAATTCAACCAGAACCCTGCGGGTGTGTACGTTCCTTTGTACGTAAACGTAGTTTAGAGGGATATGTAGTCCAGTAATGGTTTCTAATGTTTTTACGTAAACCTATACCCCCCGACAGGTCCGTCCATCAAATGCTGTATATTTACATACCTGCAAACATTCGAATATCAAAAATAGGGACGCTATTCATTGGTGACAAAAAAATTAAGATGGCAATTATATCCTAATTCCTGTACAGTTGCTTCAAACAAAACAAGAGTTACTTAATTTCAAGTGTACTGTTTATTTACCTCACAACCAAGAACAAATATTTAAGTTACATTTTAATCAGTAGGCTTACAAACTTCACCATGAAGGGCACGGTATGTTGCTTGTTTCGCTGGATCTCATTGGAGTCATAACGTCAATATTTATTCGAATGTCAGACACTTATAATCTGTTCAACATTTCCAGCTTGTGTGTCATTAAAGCACTTTAAGTTTTTGTTGTCATGATAGCTCGAAGCTTGGTTTTGTTTTTTCAACAATAGAGAAAACTTTCTCAGTCACTACTGCTATAAAATATTACCATAGTTCCCCGGG
>NW_022712983.1:2766-4821 GCF_011630105.1 Anneissia japonica
TATGATTAACATTTTCGGGTATCCAAAGCTGTCATGTCCTATAAACCTCCCACCGTAACCAAAACCATAGTAGGGCTGGGGTGGTGTTGGGTTACACCACAAAATGTCCTTCATTTTTATTTTTTCACAACTTGATTGGTCAAACCACAGAACCAAAGTTGGCGGTTTTAGAAGTCAAACTTATCCACTTATCATCTACTAAAATAGTCTTCATTGTTTGACATACCTCCTCCGTGGTTTGACAACAACAAATTTTCTTTCGTTCTTCGTTCAAAATCTGCTTAGTAACACGCATGCGTAATAAGTAGAATAGTTATCACAATTATACTGCTCTGCAAAATGCATGTCACGCATGCGCTGTATGGAGGTAGATAAAACGTGCCTCGGTCAATGATTTATTTTCGAGTTTGCATAGAGTTAAGAATACGGAATACTCTTTTATTTTACATATTCAAGTATACATGACATAACTATGTTATAAACCAGTAAAATTACACAGCAGTCGTAAACAAAAAACTTCATAATACTGACGACACGTACGTTTTTCTGTGTTTAAAGTACAGTAACTGTGCACAATTAGTTTTTTTCTGCACCACTTTCTTTTCGTTTTTTTATATATACCTAGAAAAATTTCATTTCAACGATTGTAAATAGTCTATCAAACTAATGCCGCCAAAACTGTCAACTTTTGCTCTGTGGTTTATCAAGCCACATACCTCTAAGGTCTAATTCCAGTAATGGAGGTCAGTCTGGTCAGAATAGTAAGTTGTGTTTATATGAATGCATTTATGCTACATATTCAATCGTTACAAATACTCTTGATATTTATTTTGTCGCGGATTATTGTTTATTGATCTGTATGGTAGTCTTGTGGTAGACCAATATATTATTTATTTTAACAAAACTGACTGAATGCTGCTGTCTTCGTCGTGTTTTGTACGTATTGCCAGGGAGTTGTTATAGTGTATTGCACACCAACAGCAACGTCAATTGCCGTGTTCATCGTGTGTAAAAGACTTTAGGTAGGTAAGCACATTCGATTCAATACTATAATGTAAAATGTTGTTCAGATCATGTTAATTTTTTACTAAAACACACGTTACACCTACTAGACGACAAGCAGTAGTCGACTTACCACAACTACCTAAGTTCACGCTAGGGCCTAGACGTTCGCATAAACAACACAGACAACTTCTCTAGTGCAAACTGTATACTCTCGCGATAGAAAACAAAATTTCCGCAAAATATTAAACACGTTCGATCCAATACTACCATTATGTATAGACCGTGTTCGGTTAGATCACTTTTTTTTCATTTTTAATAACACGTGCGCCTGCTACATTAACACGACAGAGGCCTAACCCTACCGATGATTCCGTAAACAATTGGTCAACTACACCAACAAGGTATGCATTATGGAACTCGCTTACCCTCTCGCGATGAAAAACAAAATGTCGGCAAAGTTTTTCCGACGCATGCGCATATCGAAATTTTCTCCTAAAAACGACTTGTACCTGTCTCTTATACACATCTAGATGTGTATAAGAGACAGGTCCTACATTTCTCATCTAACATAAAAAACAAACAATTCTTGCACAACTACATGTCCACCAGTTACTATGAGGAAAACATTATACCCACCGTGAGGCACCGTTTAGGAGCCTATTCGTTTACAAACCCGTTGCTCACTTTGCTCACACACACACACACACATACATTTCATGTTCGAATTATCCCATTAGTTCCTTGTGACCTTAAGGTCACAAAGGAACTAACAATACAAAATAAATACTGAATAGTGAATATTTTTATGGGAGCAATTGATGTAGAGGTTAATGATTCATCAACCATTATGTTGATCAATTTTAAAGTGCTTTGTGTTTCTCTTGCATCCTTCTGCAAGCCACAGATATCAGGGATGTAGTTAAGGTGGCGGAGGTGGGCGGGGCCACTCAGCCTTGAAGTTTCCCACCCAGTCTAAAGCAAATTTCATGGCCTTCACCCACCTTATTAACCCACTTTTCCATCCTTAAAATCCATGCTTATTATTTTGAG
>NW_022712983.1:4880-6181 GCF_011630105.1 Anneissia japonica
ATAGCTACAACCCTGATATATCTATGTTTGTCTTTCCAACAGAGGACTGTATGTAGGTATCTGATACGATACTTTTATACATATTACTGTTAAATATTTCAATACAAAATTTCTGATTGTTTTTTGTACTACTGTATTTCTTTATGAAGAATAAGGAGCAAATCTTATTTGGGCTTCATTTCTGTATTTGCCAAATAAATATTATTTATTATTATTATTATTATTATACTGAATATCATATTTATTACCATCACAAGAGGCAATGGTATAAAAAAAAACAATGGGGTTTATAACTTCGTTATCATTACCATAAAAATATAAACTCACCTAATTTTATTAATAATGTACTCTCGATCGCACATCCTAACGTTCTCATCATCAATCCTGCAAATCTCATCGCCAGGAAGTAATTTATCCACAGATGGACCTCCTGTCAATAAAAAAAAAACAAGGCTCTACTTTTAATATCATCCTTCCTTCTTAGCATACATAACCAGTAAAACCAGTGTATAACCAGTAAAAATGTTGAATTGCGCGTACCCGGTAGTACTGGGTATATGAAAATAATTCTTTTTAAAATTGTTCCTGTACTGCAGGCAGCCTCTCTAGTTCTTTCTATGAACTAAAGGTGATTTCTACTGAATTATATGGAGTAATGACTAATTGTTGCGAAAAACTCATCTTACCAGTGATTTTTTAGAATTTTCTTTTTATGATTCTGCCGACAAACATCAATTTTTGTCTGTTTTTGAATGATGAAAATAATTCAAATTATTGATATTTTTAATGTATCTTCATCATTATCTAGTGGAAAAAAAAAAACAGCATCCCATAATAATTTCTATCTTTTTTACAGATTTTATATGAAAAATGGCATTTCAAATATGGCCGCCAAATGTTACATGCCCACCTAATTAAAAATTTCAATTTTTTTCCGTAGGCCAATCTCTTTCCCACTTCAACACACAAAAAACAATTTCAAAAGAACCTCTTTTAAAAGTTTTTTTTTTTGGATATTTATTTTAAAATAACCTTCTTCCTAAAAAGGCCAAGCACAGGGGATGTATTTACCTGCAGCAGTCAAAGGGTTAAAATTATATTTACTAGTAATCATGTTTAAGTCTTATCCAGACTATCAATTTTATTTGTAACATGCCTAAATATGGTCATGATGACATCACATCATCACCATATATAGGCACATCATGACTATATATGGTCATGATGACATCACATCATGACCATATATAGGCACATCATGACCATATATGGGCATACAAGAGTTTTTGTCAAAGAAAATG
>NW_022712984.1:0-1009 GCF_011630105.1 Anneissia japonica
ATTCTGACTGAGATTTTGACACTTAAACAAACATATCTCAGCTTTAATCGAACGACCGCATTGTGTGAGATACGAAGTACAAAAACTAATCTCATTAGAGAGGGCGCATTTTATCGACTGTATAAAAGTATACATAAAAGCGAGAGTATTCCAGTGGATGCGATCTACAACCTCTGAATTTGCTTAGTAACGATGAATTCGTCCAGAAAATGGTAATATTTTATGAGAAATAGTCTGTATTTCTCGTTTTTTCATGCCAATATTTTTCCATGATTTATAATAATTGGAGTAATGCAAATGAATATTTTCTAAAAAAAGTCAATTTTTAGTGAAATTTTCCGGGAATGGGGCTTTAAGTTCTTTGATAAAACCAACAGATGGGCTGTATGTTACAGATTGGTTAGTGATTCCAAAAGTGGGCTGAACAGTCAGATAATGACGACTAGGACTATGTTGCGGTGACATTCGATCATGAAGAATATAAGGACGTGAAATGAAACAACACTGCCACCAACGTAATCAGTCAATGAATTGTCTTTAATGTCGACTATCAATATCAGAACTATTGACAAAGCGATTGACAAAGCGATTTACTGAAACGTAAAACAAAAATTCACCTTCATGTGAATAGAATTATGTAATCAACATAGTAAACATGATTAAACATTGAATCACAATTATCATTAAAATAAAGAAATAATCAGTACCCTAGAGAAAATGGTTAATTAATCTACTCTAGCTTTCCTTTCACACTAAATTATCCATATTCCCAATGATAGAATAATGCCATGAATATTCATGATTACCATGACAACCAGAGAGTACAACTGACTGGCCGCATCTCGCTATGCGATGGAGTAGCGAGCGACGAAATTCCAAGAGTCATAGCCAACTTTAGTAACTCTAAATCTAACAACACTTTAAGATATGAATGCAACACTTTTTGAATGCAACATATTAACAGTAGAATAATAAGATACTGTATTCTAAAGAGTCAACAATCTGTGTA
>NW_022712985.1:0-902 GCF_011630105.1 Anneissia japonica
AAAAACAACAATGCTGTGGGAAACAAAGGCTGGATCTCAGTAGAGGTACAACAATGATAAGCAACAGCTAAAAAGTAAACAGCCAGAAATAGAACCAAAGCTTTCGATCCTTCCTCCTGGCGAGTGATAAAAAAATAAATGGACAATAAAATATATATTTGTTATATGATTTCATGTATAATGTAAATAAATACATTTAAATTTTATGTATATATATATATATATATTATATATGTATATGTATATGTATATATATATATATATACATAAAATTTAAATGTATTTATTTACATTATACATGAAATCATATAACAAATATATATTTTATTATCCATTTATTTTTTTATTTTATAAACATGATCAGCAGCCAGCGCAGACTATTCGAAACAAAGGCTGGATCTCAGTAGAGGTACAACAATGATAAGCAACAGCTAAAAAGTAAACAGCCAGAAATAGAACCAGAGCTTTCGGTCCTTCCTCAATCGCGTCCTGCTACTTCGCCGGCCGCGATTTTTCTTTCCGTAAGAAACATTTGCATGAAACTTCACTCGGGCCATCTCGGATTGACTCGACTCGAGTTCGATACGAGGAACAACAGGCCCGTAGCCAGGTCATTTCAAGGGGGGGTTCTCTGGGTGTGGGTCCAGGGGGCCTGCCTAAGGGCCCCGGTGGGGTCGGGGCGAAGCCCCCGAAGCCAGAGCAGCTTTTGTGTTTAATGCGTCTATATAATGTTATAAAAGCAGTTATGTTTTGAAAAAGATCTATGTAATAAAAAGGTGGTAATATAATAAAATTAGAAAATATTTCGATTAAACATCGTAACGTTACTGGGTTTGCTCTACAGGAGTTCGTGCTTCGAACAGGTCATTCCATTCATAGAAGAAGCCTTTTGATGGAGAAAG
>NW_022712986.1:0-4903 GCF_011630105.1 Anneissia japonica
TACTTTTCCACCAATCAGCAGCAAATCTCACTACACATTGAAATATTTCACTGTTTTAGAATTCTGCAGATATCATCACCAAACAACAACAGTTCTTTATTTAAAGTTTATGTAAAGTCCGAGGCCTACATGGCATTCGTTGCCTATTTTTTATATTCTTGTGTTATCGTACTGAAACACACGTGCAACCCCACAATGTTGTATTGAGTTACGGAGACAAACATTGAAGAAAGGGTAGACGTACTTCGGAAAAATACAAATTTATTTTAACGAATATTTCGTCCTCTTCTTAGGGACTTCATCGGCGTAATTTATTTACACTGTTACACAAAAAAATGATAAAAATAATTCAATCAACGGGCGTTTAAGTAAAGAAGATTAACAATGCAACCATGAATCGTAATGCGTGTTATTACACCAGTTAAGTTGGGGGTGGGTTGGAAGTGCGTGTTGGGTTGGGTTTTGAAGTCGGGGAAGAGAAATTTGTTGGAATGCGGGACTGTCCCGCATGATGCAAGGCGGTTGGTATTTATATCAACATAGGTTGCATTGCCAGTCTAGATTCGTTATATCGTCCTCTGTCATGTCGTCACAGTCGTCTATCGCACAACACTTAACAATACAATGGTACCATCGTCCACAGTCACATCCTATCCATAGGCAGTCGTCGTCCTCGTCATATTCCTTCTTACACGCACTACAAATATTACTATCAATCTTCGTTGGTTTTGCTCTAGTGCCCTTTGATTTTTTCTTGGCTTCCCGCTCCTCCTTTCGCTTTTGTTTTGCCGCTTCAGCCTCTGCCTTTTCATTTGCCTTTGCTTCGCCAAAGGCTATAAATTGTGCACCGGAAAGAGCTTTCGGCATCGCTGTAACCACTTTATTACTTTCCTTTAATATTTTAGTTGGATACCTGATGTGATTTTTGAAGACACTAGACACACCATTGCTGGGTGTCGACGCACTACTGGTGTTGGTTTCACGAGTGACTTCATCGGCGCCGGCGGTTCCAGTTATTGATTTAAAATAGGCTGTGATCGCAGCGTTCTTAAGGTGTTTCCATTCTTGGTATTCATGATCTTCACAATCATACCCGTTGTCGTAACGGCGTTCGAACAAGGACAACTTCTTTTTTTCCAGAACCGACTCGAATGTTGCCAGAGTAAGGGCAGCAGACGGGTTTTCTGGTGATTTTGCTTGAGCTGCTGAAGATTTGGGAAGAACGGCGACTTGCGCAGCGACGAAGGGCTCAGCTGTGACGGTGTGATCAGCGACAGCGTGCCCAACAACGGCGACGGCGGGCTCGGCGGCCACGGTGGGCTCGGCGACGGCGGGCTCGGCGACGGCGGGTTCGTTGACGGCGAGCTCGGCGACGGCGGTCTGCACAGCGGTGGCGTGTTCAGCGGCAGCATCTGCGGTCTGGTCAACAGCGAACTGCGCAGCAGCAGCGAAATCGTCGTTTCCCCCCTCCCTTACAAAGACTCTTGACGGTTCGACTTTCTTCCGGTCTATTGCGTCTATTGTGAAGGGGTATAGCCCGGCCTTTCTGAAGCCACTTGCTGCATTTTGTTTGTTTGCCGATTCAATCCAGGCGGGTGTGAATACTCTGCTAAACGTTTGTTTGGTGACGGCTTCTCCTGGATTGGCGAATTGATACCGCTGAACTGAACGTCTCCAGGTCGACTTTAATGATGAATATAGAGAGAGATCCAGTGGTTGAATAATGTGACTGCAATGGCTCGGAAAACAATAAAGTAAAATGGAATTATCTCTGCAAAACTTACAGGTTTCTAAATTCATGTGAGTCGCATGACCGTCAACAAATAAAATAATTGGAAAAGGAATACCGGCATTCTTAACACATGTAAAAAAATGATTTGCCACCCATTCAAAAAAAACCTCCTGGTCCATCCAACCATTATGGGTCCTACCCAGAAAGCTCCCAGCTGGTGCTCCTTGCAAAGGGTTATATATAAACCTCTGGCCAGGAAACACCATCATTGGCGGAACATAAAAACCATCGGCATTACAACAACCTAGCACAGTTATCTGTGTCTTGGTGCTGCTGCCGACTTGATACACATCCTTAACGCCGAGCTCGGCAATAACCCTCCCACTTTTAATACACAGTGGGAAGCCAGACTCATCTGCATTAAAGAGCCGTCGTGGATCATTTAATACTTCTTCCATTCCCTGTTCTTGGATGTAGGTTTCGAAGTCGATAAACCAATTTTGAATCTTATCGTAAGTGACGACGGCTCTCTCCTTCCCAAGGTGTTCGGGAATCCGTTCTGTTAGTCGGGGATGGCGCTTGAAAAAAAGCGATACCCATTTTTTCCCCGGTCTGTTGTTAACAAAACCGTTTTCCCGTCCATCTTCATCAAGAATTCGCTTTACTTCATCTTGAAGCTGCCACCTCGTAAGTGGATATCCAATTCTTGCCATCTGAATAAGCCACTCTTCTAATAACTGAAATATACAACCAAAAAATATTAACTTCATCAAAAAGCAAAACTGTATTTAACAATTATTATCGTATTGTATATAAAATAATATGGTTCATTTAACATTACCATAGCAATAGATATGGAATTCCTTGCCGATTTTTGTTTGCAATTCGTCTAATTTGCTTTCTTTTTTTAAAAAATCTTAAAACTTACCTATTACTGGAACGTTAATTTGCTTTATTTCCTCACCTAGCGCCTTTGATAATGTTTTGAATTGGCGCTATATCATTTGTTGTTATTATTATTATTATTATTATTATTATTATTATTATTATTATTATTATTATTATTATTATTATTATATTTATTATTATTATATACTCACATCTTCTTCGGCACCCGTTAGAACAGTTTTGGGCCCTGATTTACCCGTTATCGGCCGCCGATTATGTAGTTTGTCTGAGAGGGTTGTCCTCGGTATGTCATAAATAGTTGCTGCCCTGCTGGTTGAAATCTCCCCCTTTTTTATACGTTCAATTGCACGCAAGATTAGTGATGGGTCAGTATATTTACGCCTCTTCAACTTCTCTTTCTGCCGATTTACCGGTATTCTCGGTGGAGCCATAGCTAAAATATTTAATCCCGATTTTGATAATAATAATACGTATGGCTCTCAAGAGGGCAAAATAGTTTAGATGAACGAAAAACATGGCCTTAGTAAATAAAATTAATATTATTTTTTTTAACGAAAATAATAGCAACAATGATGATAATAATAATAATACCAATACAGTAAATAATAATAATAATAATAATAATAATAATAATAATAATAAAATAATAATAATAATAATAATAAATAAATAATAATAAATAAATAATAATGGTAATAATAATAGGCTAATTACAGTATATGTGTTTGAATTATATACAGTATAATAATTAATGTATAGAATAGGCCTATTACCAATGTGATAGCCTATGGCTACCCGTACAAAAAGCAAAACGATCTGATTATAGTAAATTGTAACCTATAGAAACAAATAATTATATAAATGTGAAACTTATGTCATAAATAAGAATAATCTTTTAAATAATTTGCGTTCATTTTCTATATTATACTTTCTACCAACTCCTTTCTACACACACAATACAGCGACCGTCCAATATTATTACAGACAAGAGGCTGGTCGGTGGAACTGGGCTAATAAAATTCAAATAATTAAATCGTTTTTAAATACTGCCCCCAATTCTGATATAAGAAACACACCCCCTAATGAATAAATAAAAGTTACGAACCACTCACAGCAAGTTAAGCCAGTCAATCACAGGAATAGCTTATAATTAACAGGAAGTAGATTTGTTTTTGTAACACGAAAGCGAATTGAACAATAGAGTAGGCTGAACGCTGTACAAAGTTCGCGCTGTTTATTTACATTTACTCACGTGATAATATCGCGCGAAACCTTTGAATTGGGTGAAGCCGTTTGCTGGAGAGATGTAGGCCATCAAAATATGAGACACAGGATGTTTTATACATTTTACTTACATTCTACATTTATATGTGTTGTATTGAATTGTCATGACATGTATTTCTTTTTAAAAGAGGTCCCCTGAGCATCATCTGGCCTTCTTGGTCGGCAAGCTGCAAGGGTCACCCCCTTCAATAAGGTTGAAATAAAATAAATGAATGATAAAACAAAACACACGAACATAACACATTGATGATGGACACATTTTTAAATAAAAATATTTATTTTCATTAAGAAACAACAAAGATAAATGTTAGCATACGTAGTATTAATTAAGAAAACCACGCCCTGACGCAAATTGGGTTTAAATACCAACTCTTTAAACCTTATTTCACACCCCCACTAAAACACTGTATTAAGGTTATATTTTAAAAAGTGGACGATTCCAGCTATCTTTTTGCCTTAGGTTTGTTTTCCAAACATCTGCACCACAATAGAAATGACAGTTGCGATACCCTGTGATTTAAATGGTCTAGCCACGTGTTAGCCCATTGGCTTATTTAGTTGACCTTTTACTTCCGGGTTTACAACCATGTTGTTTGTTTCGTTCTTGTTCGGTGATGCGGTAAGCTAGGGACCTGAAGCCTTTTTGGATCTATTCATAACAATGGCTAGTTATTAGAAAACGAAAGGTAGAACTTAATAATTAATACACGAAAACGGCCATATTATGATTCAGATTATGGAGCTTCATCATCATTTGAGTGTAAAGAAGAGGTAAAACAAACCTTTTGTTCAATTTAAACTTTTCCCAAATTCACAATGCAATAAACCTCTACTTTCCTAAGATTCTAAAAAAGAACTCGGACTCAGCTAACAGATTGTGAGTCAGAAATTCAAAATATAATATGCTATTTACTAGGGCCTAGGCAAGAAACAAATTGAAGTAGACCCCTCACATATGAGGCAGGTCATGGCAAAATG
>NW_022712987.1:0-505 GCF_011630105.1 Anneissia japonica
ACATTTCCAGTCTTGTGACTTTCAAATATAAATGAATTTCATATTAGCAAATTTTATCCATTACTTAACTTGTGTCCATCATGAAGAGTATTGCACTCTGTTTGCTAGATAAAAGATAAAGACATTGAGAATAAGCTCCAGCCTAGTCCTGAAAATATATAATAAAAATAGTTTTTACAGTAGGCCTATAGTACCTGTTTGTTTGCAGCTGTTTCTCAACCGGTGCCGGTCACCAATTGTGCTGACACCGAGGGCACTTAGTTGTGGATCAGTAAGGCCCTGAACTTCTTTTGTTGTAATCTGAAAAAAATAACACCACAATATATTTATACATCACAACAAAATTGTATGGTGTTACTGCTATTTTGGCACTCTAGTTATAGCATAAAACATAGGCCTACTGTTTTATTCTGTTTCTATGTTTTATAATTTAGCTTTTTAAAATAACATATTTTGTTAATCAATTCAATTTATATTTAAATCTTATTAATTTGATCATTTTTTA
>NW_022712988.1:0-1570 GCF_011630105.1 Anneissia japonica
AGCTTTTGGTTTCTGCGCATGACATGTTTCCAATGGGGATTTATCTGTTGAGCATAATCTCTAAATAGAGAAGCCCTGGCAGCTAGCTGACTATGGATTTTTTTTGTTTTGTTATTTTTAGCTTTAAATTGCTGGCAGCTAGCTATTGAAGCCTAGTCTTGCTTATTTTGTATTGTCTGTTTTTGTTTTTGTCCTAAAATGAATAAAAGAAATAAATTTTGTGAAAATTTGAATTGTTTCTTTTGTATGTCAAATTATATATAAAATATTTTTGGTGGTTAAAAAAGCTTCTCTAAAAACATGTAAACAAACATTAAAGAAAAACATACTGCAATCCATGCAGCCTTTCTGGAACGTATTGTTTAGAGACGTCATGTACAAACAAAGCAACAAGTTTCAGGTTCTAAATTTCTATTATTATTTAAATATGATTTACACAATAAACTATTTACATAATTATACTGTAACTGATTACTAAAATATACAACACATTGCCAATCATGAATAAAAATGCTGGAATGAATACATATGATATGCTGGAAACCAACATAATGTAAAAAAAATAAATAAAAATAAGGCATTCTTGCTGCACTATTAAATAATTAAATTGTATACACATAATTACAATATTATTGCACTGGGTTGTTTGTAGCATTAAGTACATGTACTTGGCAGATTAAATTACAATCACTAAAAAACATTTTCATGTGTATACAGCTAATTAGAAGATTATTAAAATTTCATTAGGATATCATTATTTAACTTTAAAGCCAAATGCCAATATTTGGCCTATGAAATTACAATCACTAAAAATATCTTATGTATATACAGCTAATTAGGACATTATTAAAAATCATTGTGATTGTCATCATTCCTGATGATGACATAATTAATGTCGAAATATTGAATCCCAACACGATGACGTGTATTTCAATACTTGGAGTATGTATTATACTTTCTTATCTGAGATTAATCAGTGGACCTTTCGGTCATTGTGATATTATTATTTAACTTAAAGCCAAGTGTTTATACAGTATTTTGCTGATTAAATTACAATCACTAAAAAAACATTTTTTATGTATATACAGATAATTAGGACATTATTAAAAATTCATTATGAGATTATTATTTAACTTGAAGCCAAGTGTACATATACTTGGCTGATTAAATTACAATCACTAAAAAAATGTTATGTATATACAGCTACAGTAATTAGGAGATTGTTAAAATTTCATTAGGATATCATAATTTAATTTTAAAGTGCCTATTGGCTGATGAAATTACAATCACTAAAAACATTTTGTGTGTATATACAGCTAATTAGGACATTATAAAAAAAATCATTGTGATATTATTTTTTAACTTTAAAGCCAAGTGCCTTTACATTATTTGACTGATTAAATTACAATCACTAAAAAACATTTTATGTATATACAGATAAAAAGGCATTCTTGCTGCACTATTAAATAATTAAATTGTATACACATAATTACAATATTATTGTAAATATTATTGTATTGGGTTGTTTGTAACATTAAGTACCTGTACTTGGCAGATTAAATTACAATCA
>NW_022712989.1:0-658 GCF_011630105.1 Anneissia japonica
TCTTTGTCAGTGGATTTATCAAGAGTTTCCTTATACAGAATTTCATAGCGATTTGACAGATTTAGCCTAGGCCTAGTCCTGTATATATTTGTTCGAAATCAACCGCGACCGAAACGAAGCGCGACCGAAATGATCGGCTACCCCTTGTTGGCCTACTACTGTTCGATGTATGTATGTGAAACTCAGGGTCTATCCTGACTGAATCACCTTCTTATATGTAGTTAACTATACTAAAATATATTTATAATTTCTAAACATATAAATCATTAATCTATATGCACTTACACCTGAAAAATATATCCTTAATCAGTGTTTTAACACAACACAACAGGCAGAAAATTCGTCTGATGGCGTTACCGCTATAGTTTCAAACTAGGCTAAGCCTACCACCTTTCACGCATGCGTCAATAAAATTAATATTATTTATTTTAGCCATATTTTGAATTAAATATATTTTATTTCATCTAATCATTAAAAAAGTTAAACTAAATAGTTATGTAGCAAGTAAAACATCTAATTTATATATGTTATTTAACTATTTTATAAAATCATTTTGATATATACATATTTTGGTACAAAGGTCATTACATTGGAAAAAAAACAACATGCAACATGGAGCATGTGAATGATATAAATATTGAATGGATAGATTTCGATG
>NW_022712990.1:0-7314 GCF_011630105.1 Anneissia japonica
GAATTGGTTGGAGAAGGCATTCGTGTCGTCCTTGTAGGGGTAGGTGGAGTCAAGCAAACTGGGGAGCCACACTCACTTTGTTGTAGTTTCCAAACGAGTTCCTCATTTTCCATTGAAAGGCGTTTCTTTTCCGTTGACTGTTTGTCTAACGTTTCCTTCAATGCTCTGTGTTCGGATGATAATTGTCTGCAAGATACGTCAAAGAATTTGTCAAAAACATCATGATTTGTTCATTCATGTTTATCAGATTTCTTGATGAGATAATAATCAATTCGACATTTTTTACTGTTCTAGTGACAAAATACACCTTGTATTTAAAAACTGGTAGAACTTCTAAAATTCAGAATTGAACACCAATACATTACAGAAATTAAATAAAAAATTTAGGTACCTCTCTAAATCGGCTTTCCTTCCAACAATTGCTTTTAATTCTTCAATACGTCGTTCATATCGTTTTATCTTTTCTTCATGTTCAGGAATCACTTCAAGCTATTAATGCAAACAAAATAAAATAAATAAGAAATCCGGAAAATGATAATGATTAGTCAACACTGCCTTAACATAAACGTAGGTGGTCATTCTGATCCCACACATTATTTTGATATTTATATACTGTACAGGTTTATATTTTTTCAAACCTACTTTACATTTTCATGCGCATAAAGGTGACATGACAATATGTGCCTTATATCTCCACCATTATTATTATTATTACAACAGCACACATGCACACAATATATAGAAACACAACAGAAACATACATAGACACAACAGCAACACACAAGGGCACAATACATAGAAATATAGCAGTAGTATACATAAAATATGCAAAACTACAGCAACACACAGGATCAAAATATTTAACTAAATATAATTATTCAACATTATTGTCAAATTAAAAACATAATTACAAATAAGGATAACAATACAACTTAATTTATTAACAGTTAGGTTGAAAGCTATTGAACATTTTCAGCCTATTTTCAGCAAGAAAAACCAAACTATTTGCAAACACATTCATCTCACTATACAATCAATGGCGTCATTCTTTTTTTTTTTTTTTATAGAAATGATGTCATTCATATAAAGATGTCTTCTCAAACTCAATTGTAATCATTACAATCCACACACAAAAAGTTTCAACAGAATAATACCAAAAGGTCAATGACCTAAATTGGAGGTCAATAACCCCAGATCATTATATCAATAACCTAAACAATATTCATTCTCAACAAAAACTCATCACTACTTGCCCAAAACTCAGTGAGCAACTACACTTTACTTGCCCCATTAATCACTAGAATCAATCTAGGCAACCGCTTGCCCTCTACCACACCAGACTGCACCTGATACTCATTGGTGAAGCAATCTACTCAGCCCATATACAACATTTGGCTTCCACATTATATAAAGTACAACATTTTGCTGTCATATTAAATAAAGTACAATTTTCTTTCCTCATTCCTGAGACACAACCTACACCTTGAACACTTTACCTCACATTGCCAACACACACTCAGTTACCATATAATCTTATTATGGGATATCAAAACCCAGATTTAGTGTTCAGGATACACAGTGCTAAAACAGATTACATTCCAATACTTAGTTTGTGAAAAGAAAGTATAATACATACTCCACGTATTGAAATACTTGTTGGGATTCAACATTTCAACATTAATTATGTCATCATCAGATTTATTATTATACTTTCTTATCTGAGATTAATCAGTGGACCTTTCGGTATTTTGTGAAAAGTAGCAGAATACTAACTATTCCACCTGATATACGTAAACTGGAGTTGAGTCGAGAAATGATTAAAGTCATTAATTGGTCCACACTAATTGGTTATTTTTGAAAGCTAAATATTCATTAGTTGTTCTGTAATGTAAGTATACATTCATTGTTTGTCAACAAAATTGCATCAAGTTGAGTTGAAATATTGTAGGATTAAAAGTTGATTTTGTCTTCCCATATGAATGCTGTTTCCTAGTTTCTGCTGTCTTTTCCTATAGGGTGTATGTAAACAGTCCCTCCGCTTTCCTATAGGACTGTATTTTCCGACAGTCCCACGTTATTAATACGGGATTTTGTTTCAACAATATACCTACAGAATTATATTCCCTTTGTGTAAAACTTGACTACAAATTCCTCAAAGTTTTATAAAGGTTTTGAATTTCAAAATGGTGGATGACTTATTTATTCATCCGTCAATTTAAACTCTGGTCCATCTTCTGTTCATACGACATGAACACGTTATCGTGACTCTCCGATGAGCTTAAACGTAACAGATTTGTGCGACTAAATGAATTGGTTGGAGAAGGCATTCGTGTCGTCCTTGTAGGGGTAGGTGGAGTCAAGCAAACTGGGGACCCACACTCACTTTGTTGTAGTTTCCAAACGAGTTCCTCATTTTCCATTGAAAGGCGTTTCTTTTCCGTCGACTGTTTGTCTAACGTTTCCTTCAATGCTCTGTGTTCGGATGATAATTGTCTGCAAGATACGTCAAAGGATTTGTCACAAACATCATGATTTGTTCATTCATGTT
Organism: Anneissia japonica; assembly: GCF_011630105.1. NCBI lineage: Eukaryota > Metazoa > Echinodermata > Crinoidea > Comatulida > Comatulidae > Anneissia > Anneissia japonica. The sequence continues at coordinate 2,549 of NW_022712990.1, forward strand.
TATCAGATTTCTTGATGAGATAATAATCAATTTGACATTTTTTTACTGTTCTAGTGACAAAATACACCTTGTATTTAAAAACTGGTAGAACATCTAAAATTCAGAATTGAACACTAATACATTACAGAAATTAAATAAAAAATTTAGGTACCTCTCTAAATCGGCTTTCCTTCCAACAATTGCTTTTAATTCTTCAATACGTCGTTCATATCGTTTTATCTTTTCTTCATGTTCAGGAATCACTTCAAGCTATTAATGCAAACAAAATAAAATAAAAAAGTGATAATGATTAGTCAACACTGCCTTAACATAAACGTAAGTGGTCATTCTGATCTCAATGTTTGAGTTTGAAAGTTATCAATATTTGTAGCCATCAAACTAAAGTACTTCCAATGATCACAACACTCCCTTCATTCTATAAACCCCTTACAATCTGTCACAACACCCTTCCCCTCATTACACCCCCTTACCTCTTTTTCTAATTCCATTTTTTGCCTTCGTAAATCATGTACATTTTGTTCCTCAGCTCCAGCACTGTTTTCAGGCTTTCAACCTCCTTTGGTAAATGTTTATATTGAGCAATCGCTGCCTGTTAACAAAGCCATTATAAAATTAATATTAAATCACAAAAACAAAAAATACAATACATATCAGCAAACATTTGAGACAACATATCGGGAATGATAACTGGAATATATTTTTAGAGAGGTTCCTGAACACTAACAGTACATAAACATTGGTATTGCTTTAAAAATTATCAACCATAGAGGAAAAAAATCTAATTCATTTCTTTCCTCCATGTATTAACTATCACACTGATCACGTTTAAAATTCCATGATCCTAATTATAATCACATGATCCAATCAAACTCCTTTAATTTAAAAATTCACCTGAAGTTTCTCATCCGAGTCTTTTTGAAGGACATCCTCGAGCATCTTACATTTGTGTCTTAATCGTTCACATTGAAATTTTAAATTGAATGCGTCATTTTGGAGCTGGCGTTCCCGATTCTCTGCAGCCATTCTTTTCTGCTCTTCTTCAATTTCGAACTCATTCCTCATTTTCTTTGTTGCAGCTGCATTTTCTTCTTGGAGAAGTCTTTTTTCATCAGCATACTTTGTTTTTAATGTTTCAGTCAGCTGATCATTCTGCTCAGCTTGGTCAGATAACTGAACAAATGAAACATACAATTACATGCCTAAATATGGTCATGATGACGTCACATCATGACCATATATAAGCACGTCATGACTATATATGGATATACAATAGTTTTTTTTTTTTAATTTAATAGTGGGGATAGGCAGAGCTTTATAATATTTTCTTACTAGGAAGAACTCAAAAATTAGTACTTATTTAGAAATTAGACTAAGAATGGGAGATAGCCAACAGAAGGAATGTGTGCTTTAGTACAAGGAATGGGCAACTGGCAGGGTGACAGCCAGTAGAGGGGGTGATAGACAGGACAGGGGATGGGTGACAGCAAGGACAGGGGATGGGAAACTAATAGCCAAGACAGGAAATGGGTAACACTAACAGCCAAGACATGGAATGTTACGCTCACACTAGCCGTTAGTTAGTTAGTTTGTTTGTTTGAGACACGGTTTGGCCAAAAAAAAATGGCATCGTTAGCCAAAATGGTGAAAGCAAATTTTCATATAAACAATATTAATCCTCATCTAGGCTAGGCTCATAAGTATTTTCATCGCATGTGCAAAAGTTAAAATCCCAATTTTAACTTTTGGATTGGGTCGTGAGCAGGTTTGCAAAAAACTTATATTAATATTAAAGAAAAAAAAATTTCAATTTATATGTGGTAATTTACTATATTTCTGACGAATTGAAAACGGTATTTAGGTGAACCCAATATTAAATCAATATTTTATTATAATATGCGCCCGCAGTGGCGTAAAGACAAGTCATGGGGTCCAGGGGCAGGAAAATTTTGGGGGTCCCTTGCATATCAGTATAAGTATTTTCGCTAATGTGACTGGGGTGGGTAATCTCCCACAGATAATTGTTAAGGCATAAAATATTATTTAAGAGTTACTGGGTAGATCCTAATATTTACACACATATTTATAATTTGAAATTTGTGTGAAACGTATAAATTAGGTCAATGCATAAACGCTTGCATACGTGCAACTTTCATTAGTGAGAATAGGTTACATGCTCTTAATCATGGATGTATTGATCCATCGAAACTTATGCAAATATAAACAAACACAAACCTATCAACATTATCAAGCCTACCTACCTTTATTAACCCTAAAACACCCTTGTTGATAACATTATTATTATTGGCCAATCACAGGCCAGAAAACTGCAGTTTTAATCAAACTGCAGGTCAAGAATCAAATACGATATATGACACTTCGTAATGCACATAAACCAAAGTGAAAATGATAAAAATATTTATATCAGTAATTAAATCAAGTAAACCTTGATCTTTCATTACTCAGGTGCATGTGTCTGTTTGCAAGGCTTACACAAAGATAACAGAATCGTTAGTAGGCCTAAGTGCAGTGTAAATGCAGAACCAGTATGGTCTTTGGTGGTGGGATGGCCACAACACAAGCGTTACCAGGGGTGTAGGCCCTCCCCCACCCCCCAAAAAAGGGGGGAAGTTCAATAATCAACTACGAAATTCTTTACCACCCATGCTTATGACTATGAGCAAAAATTAATGAATCGCAATGGGGGGGGGGGGACTGCATAAAACTTGTTATGTCAGTCGATTACGACATGAAAATTAAAATAGTAAAAATATCATTTTTTTTGTTAATAATTACCTTACTAATTAATATCAAATACCATCACTTATTTTTACTTTAGCATGCTTCCATCAGTGAGTGGAATGTTATTGTACAAGGTCGTTGTTTTAAAATTTGTGGTTGGCTTATGGATTAATATAGACATGTCATTCATTATTATGAAATAAAAGTGAAATGAACCCCATAAAAGACAAGCAAAAACGTGCAGTGAACTTTTACATTCATTTCTTTACAGTATTTCGGAAATGTATTTATATAGAATAAAAGAAACCCAACAAATTAAGATGAAGAAAACATGAACAATAGAAACAGCTCAGAAAATTTTCTTCTTAAACTTTGACAAAAAACTTTGTTAATGAGATAAAAAGCAATTAATGAGATATAGATTTTTAGAACATATAAAAATTTGCGGAAATATGGAAAAAGGGCCGGGGTAGATGGATAGAATTATCAAATTTTGTATGTCTGAGTCAGTCGATTGTTTACACTATCCAAGATAAGTCATGTGACGTCCATCTCCAAATCCGTCCATTAATAGGTTTAAATGTTATGATTTTTAAAATACATAAAATGACGCCAGGTAGATTATAATTTTTTAAATCATTTTCACAATTTTGTAATCTTTTCAATAATACCAATAACACATGCAATACTAACAATTAGAAAAGAGTACAAATACCCTGGTTACACAAAACTCCTGGTCAATGCTTCATAGAAAATGTTGGGTTGTAGTAGAAGGCCCCTTTCTAATAAATCTGTCAAAAAGTGTGTTTATGGGATTTTGGTCTACAGTAGTTGTTTCTTTTAAATAGAAACGGTTACCGTATAGTCAAGGCATTGTGGTAGAATGTTTGGTAGCAGTTAGTGGGCCCCCTGAGGCCTCTCGGGGGCCCATTTATACTGGGACCCAGAAAGCACATGCGTTACCCTACTGTTCAGGATTGATAGTAAAGGGCTAGCTAGGCACCAGAGTATTTAGGTGAACCCTTATCAAACCAATATTTTATTATATGCCCGCAGTGGCGTAACAAGTCATGGGGCGGTAAAATGTTGGGCCCTGCATATCAGTAAAGTACTTTTGCTAAGTGAAATTTATTTCAGAGGTGCCACAATTATAAAATATCTTACCTCAGCCCTAACCATGTTGGGGCTGAAGTGGGTTAGACCCTCTATCTGTAGAAATTCCTCACACAGACCTCTCTAAGGAGTTCCTTGATTCCACCACTGATAATAGTATTCCAATCAAATAATTTATGTAATAGTACTACCAATGTCGAATAGTGTAAAAAATGAGTATAAAATTTCGGGATTAAAAAATCACTTTGAAATTTACTATCAATTTATAGGGGGTCGAGTCGAGTGTGGAAAATCACACTATGAGCCCCAGGGGAAAAAAAGTTTGTGAAGCGAGGCTGTAGAGCAAAACAACAGAAAGGGGCTACTGTATACAATACACAGAACAGTACTTGAAATGGTAGTCGCTTGTAATGCATCAAAAAGTGAGGCACTATCTAGTAGTATACTCCCACATGTAATGAATTAACCTACATGTAGGCGTGGCACTATAGCAGGTCCGGTAGCTGCCGATCCCGTATATATATAAATATATTTAGCAATATAACAGACAAAACATTAAATGTCATTTTCATGTTTCAAATATCATGTAATATCATGTAATATCGTGTAATATCAGTTTTCACTATTGTGCTGCCAGCTGCCTCCCTATCAAAATTCACCACTGACAAATTCAATGCTATATTCTTGTGATTATCTTATTCATCATCATTATCATCATCATTAAGGTTTATAATGAGTATTAAGAAAGACTCAAGCTAAAAAATAGAATGCACTTAATAAAGAATATTAATTAATTATAATAAATTATTTTCAAGAAACCCATACAATGCAATATTTATTGTGTATCAATACTCAAACTTAAAGCATGTAAAAACACATTCCAACAAACCATTATAAACTGCCTGTCTACAGAC
>NW_022712990.1:7627-11992 GCF_011630105.1 Anneissia japonica
TTTCTCGTGCGTGCCTTGCATTCAGCGTCTCTTCAAGTTCATCTATGGATTGTTTACAATCCTCTTTTAGTTTTTCGACAAATTCTTCTTGTTGTTCTCTCAGAATCCGCTGGTCTTCCTCAAGTTGTAACTTTTCATCTGTTAGTGTTTCTAAATAATTAAAAATTAGATAAAAAAAGATTAGCAGAGCAAACAGTCTTTCTTTGTTTTAAACATTTATACTCTCACAATCTTCTCAACATTGTCCACAGAAAAATTAAAACAACTTCTATCTTTCAAACTTGTAAATTTGTAAGTGTTGCATAATATGTATAATTGATGCATATATTATCTACTCTCACCTGTTAGAGCACAAGCTTCCTGATACTTAGTTTCCAGTTCATTGATTCTTATTTTTAAGTCTGAACATGAGAACACATCCATCTGAAAATAAGAGTTTTATTGAAATACAGCATTAGAATGGTATATAAAAAAAACTTTTTTTTGACAATTAAAATTTATTTTGTTTAAATGCTTTTCACATAGACCTATATATTTTCAGTATAATTAATATAATTTAATCATGTGACTTATTTGCAGACTACAATATTTGCCTTGAACTCAATTGTTGGTCATTTTGACATTAATAAGCAAATCTGAAATTGGCCAGAGACAAACTCAACATTTAAGACGCCATGTTCTTCCTTTATCTACGATATATTTATACATTCATAATCATCAATATTATTATTCATTTGGCAATCAAAGTTTAGGACAAAACCACAGATTTATGCCGTGAAAGATCCTGAGCCAGAGTGCACTAAAGTTATATAAAAATAAAAGATCACAAACACAATATGAATATTTGAAATATTTATTACATATGCATACTAATGAGCTTATCATATATACATATTTATAAATTAAATTATATGGATATTAATGAGCTTACACATGCATATTAAAACTAATCAGAGTATTATTAAGATTATATAATGCATCTTAGTTAGCTTAATATATAAATATATTATGCACATAATATGAATATTATAAATGCATACTAATGAGATGATTATGCATATTAATGAGCATCTTTATTATGCATATTAATGAGCTTACATCATGTGTGAGGTGCTGTAGTAAAATAGCAAAAGCATCAAATCCCGCGAGGCCTGTCTTCAACTGCATCTTGGTGAGATTCAACTCGATTCGCAGAGAGCTTCCAACCGCTTGATCTCCTCCGCTGCTGTCTCGTTCGCTATGGAGGTTGACAGAAGGTCAGGCGGTGTTGAGGTCGGAATTGTAGGTTTGATTTTAGTTGGTTTGGCGACTGCTTGGTTGGGATCTATCAAAAAAATAAAATATATTTAGCACTATAGACAGACAAAACATTAAATGTCATTTTCATGTTTAAAATATCATGTAATATCGTGTAATATCATGTAATATCAGTTTTCACTATTGTGCTGCCAGCTGCCTCCCCATCAAAATTCACCACTGACAAATTCATTGAAAAAAAATCATGCATAAAAACAATAAGGAAATATAAAATACAGTAATAGCACAAGTAGGTGAGGAAGTAATGTTATTTTATCATCGGTATCAGATTATCTTACTCATCATCATTATCATCAAGATTTATAATGAGTATTAAGGAAGACTCAAGCTAAAAAAATAGAATGCACTTAATAAAGAATATTAATTAATTATAATGAATTATTTTCAAGAAACCCATACAATGCAATATTTATTGTGTAACAATACTCAAATTTAATGCATGTAAAAACACATTCCAACAAACCATTATAAACTGCCTGTCTACAGACATACGACCTTCGAACTTTGGATTTTGGTTTAATTCCCTTGACAACCAAACATATTTTAATAACTGTGCGTGACAGATAATGTTTTGGTCGACGTGCCATCTTCACTGATCCTTGTTTATTCATGATAAAACACAAAAATCAATCCTTTACAAATCTATTGAAATCACTTATCTTTGCGATAAACTATTATGCGGCAAATTGCTTTGTGTAAACTACAACCCTGAATTTTGTTATAGATGATAAGTTGTCAGTCTGATTGCCAACAGTTACAAAGATGATTGAAAGGAAGTAATTAATTTTCCAGCTTTTTTATCCACATAATCCACCAGACGATACTTTCCCAAATTCTGCGAGTCAGCAGTATACGATTTATCAAAATATGAGTTAAAAGAAAGTTGCTAAGTTTTTTTTCCTAGAAAAAATCCAGAAAATGTTATTTGTGACACTAACCCTGCTATTTCTTTGAATGCAAACTATAAATCCTGAAACTGTGCACTACTAAAACAATAAATTCAAAATGTCACAGATATATAGAATATGTTTGAAATTCAGATCAGATTCAACTTGTCATTAAAATCCATAAAATCTTCAGTATTTAAGAATCAAAAAATCCAATTCAATAAAGTATAATCATATTATTAGATCCTGTCTTGCATACTATTTTTACCGTGTCAAGATCATCATCTTTCTGTCTGTAATCAAAAGCTATCAATTGCCAAGTACAGATGAACACATATTAAATAATTCATGATTCATTCGTTGGTTTTACTGATGTTCAATAATACTTCTTTGTGTGGATTTAACCAAATATAGATGCAGGATAAAAAATGCCAGCAGGAGTTAATAGCTCATACTAGAGCTGTGCTGTGCATGTTGGATAATCCAATCAAACTACAACATTCCCTCAAAATTCTACAATGAAATTATAGATTGCATAATAAGTATTACTACCAGGAAATAGAAAACAATAATTGTTAAATTTTTTCCTGTTTGTTTATATATAGAACATTTATGTATTATATCTCAGCGATAGGATGGAAATTATCACATACAAAGCAACAACAATTTGGAAATTGAACTGTAAATAAATTGGCAGTAAATTAAGGATGATACTTAAAAGATTTCCTGGAGATGAGTAGCTGGTAGTAAGCAATGGCATTTTTTTTTTTTTTTTAAGAATGTTCAATGCAATTATTTAACCTTGCTTTAATTGCTTCAAAAATGTTCTTTCTTGTCTTTAAATTTAAAAACTAATGAATGACTGCAAACAGTAATATCTTAAGACCTAAGACTTTACAACAGAAATATTCAAGGAATTAGTTTTCCAGGTTGGGGTCAAAGGGTAGATTGACACCCCAACTGCAAAAACTAGGAAGCATACAATAAAGGTGACTGTGATAAGCACTCAGTAAGTTGTAAGTAATATCTCAAGTAGCTCTTAAGTACTTTTATATTTTTGTATTATATTCTGGATGCACCAACAATGTTGAGGCTATCGGCACTGCGGCAGTGCCAAAAAAAGCTGCTGTTTTCTATCGGCACTGCCGCAGTGCCAAAAAGCTGCCGTTTTCTAACGGCACTGCCGCAGTGCCAAAAAGTTGCTATTTTCTATCGGCACTGTCACAGTGCGAAAAGCTGCTGTTAATTAATCGAATCGATGTTTTTATCGATAGATGACATTGGTGTAATTCATAATTCATAATTTTATTTCACTCAAAACGTAATGAGACTGGTTAGGCAAAAACATGTCTCTGTACAAGATGCCTACCAGAGAAACAATGATAATGTTAATGGCAAAGACATAATAATAATAATAATAATAATAATAATAAATAAATAATAATAAAAAGTAAATGATGATAATAATAATGAATGAAGATCAAAATATATCATTGAAGTGAATTCAGTTATTTATTAAAACAAGATTTGGGGGGCTGGACTGTCATGAAGGTGTTGTATTAATGATGTTCTAAATATTTGCCTTTATTATATCAATAATTGATTAGGTCTAGCTTAGCCTATATTATTGTTAACATTATATTATANNNACATTATATTATATTTATTTAACAATTAGTTTAAATAATTATTTATAATTAAATTATTAAATGTATACAATATATATTATATAGGCCTAGGCATATACATAAAACAAAAAATAAACAAACAATAATAATAATAATAATAAAAATAATGATAATAATATTACGATAGTTTAATTAATGAAATAGTAATAATCAGCATATTAAATAACATTACGTCCATGCTAAACCTGCTTTTAAATAGAAACGTTATCTATTTGATTCTGTTTAAAAAAATAATCTTACAAATTATAAGTTTATTTTCTGCGATAATTTTATGCACATATGCATATTCATGTTTTCAATGTTAATCTGGTTGATAAATAATATATTAAAAAAAATAAATAATAATAATAATAATAAAGGTGTTCGAATAATGCTTTAGTGAATAATTAATACTTCAATAATGCTTCAATAGGCCTATTTACGATAATGTGATTAATGAGATAATTGTTGATTAAGTTATATAGAAATAATAG
>NW_022712990.1:12167-13705 GCF_011630105.1 Anneissia japonica
AAAGCATACAGGTGCAATGTAGTACTGTCATTTGCTGCATGCGTTCAATCAAGTGCCCTAGATATTACAAGAAAAAAAGTTATAATTACAAAAATTAAATTCACTTACATAGGAGGGGCACAGATGTCCAAACAGTATTTGCAGTTAATGCTTATAGACCTGAAATGATTGAAATAAGGTGGTTACTGTCACTGAAGAAGAGAAGATTTAGTGAATATAGATCAGAAATGAGGAGGTAAATTATAAAATTCTTTGATCTGTGTCACTACCATTCCAAATTCCATTAGCTTGCATGTGAGGTGTAATGAAGACCCCTTTAATATTAAAGATCACTTTTCAGTGGTCCCAAATTAACAAATGTCTATTATCTATGTCATTCTATTATTCATTCTTGATGTTTTTGTCCTGCTAAGGAAAATAATTTCCATGAGAATTATATTTTAAACTCATGACTATTAGAGGTTGAAGCTGATATTAGCCATGGAAACCCCAGTCCCAAAAGTGTCTTTAAGTGGAGGAGGGAGACCCAAGCTCTGTACTTGTGCAAGATTCATCAATGTGCGAGACCTATAGATGTAAGAAGCTTTTAAGCAAGCACATTAAAATGTGCTTGCGTGACTACCAGTATACCAGGTTGGATCAACTTGTCTTCATTGGATGACGATGCCATGGATCAGATAAACGGAAATGTACGTGTGCGATGTAACATAACAGTGATCTATCGTTTTCTTCTGGATGGAGGTCCAACTTCGCAATTAAAGGCTTCGGCACGACGTATGTGGACTACTCATTCTTACAACTTACTTTTTCCCTAAGGGTTCCGCCATGCCATGTGCAGGCCAAGAAGGCATGCCATCTGGTGGCAGGGGTGTGAGATGGACCAAATTAGAGGCGTCTCATAATTAAAGGGAAAGATATGTGGTTAGTTGGTATAGTACTTAGAAAGAGCCAAGAATGGGAATGGGTGATATTCAGGAGAGGGAATGGACAATGGCCAGTAGAGGTCACCACAGTAGAGGTCACCACAGTAGAGGTCACCACAGGAAATGGGCTTTAGCCAAGAGAGGAAAGGAGACAGCCAGGGTAGGGAATGAGCGACACCCAGGATGGGGAATGGGCGATTTCCAGGACAAGGAATGGGCGATATATCCAGAACAGGGAATGGGTCACAGCCAGGACAGCGGATAAAAACAACAATTCTAAATTCTAAGTTTGCTTGCAGCACGTACATTTCCGGGGGGCTCAATCTTAAATATTTCTATATGGGCAAGTGCTGCATTTACGGGGGTATTTTTGAGGACTTGGTAGCACAAGTGTGCGAATTTATGGAGGAGTTTCAGCATGTATAGGGTATATTCGCAAGGATTTGGTAGCACAAGTGTGGGAAATACCAGGTAAAATTGGTAGTTGAAGTCATGCTCTCTCCTGTATCAAAGTAGCATAATTCTTCACACGATTTTAGCGAAATTTGTGCTAACCTCAGTGCTAAACCTCTAAACCTACTGTTGATACATAGCAACGAACAGTAGGGATCACGA
>NW_022712990.1:14602-21064 GCF_011630105.1 Anneissia japonica
ATATAAGTATACAATAATAATAATAATAATAATTTTAATATTTATGACAAACATTGTCATGCAGTCAGTATATTGCACACTTCTTCCATCAATACAAGGGTGAAAATGTGGGGGGGGGGGGAGGTGAGAGGGAGTGAAGTGTCAAGAGCCCTTCCCTACACTAACATCTGTCCTCAATATCAAGCATGGATACATACCTGAATGTAGAAAGAGTATTCGGCTGCCTTTGAACTTTGACCTGTGTTTCCTGAGCTCGTTGGTCAGTGCTAGTGCTGATTTACCAGTGTATGTGTGGTCAAGCAAAATACTAGTCTGCTGGGCTACTGTTTTAATGAATTATTTAAAAAAAATACAAACAATTCAAATCAGTGTAAAGCTTTCTACACTATCAAAACTTCTTTGACAAAAACTGTTATATGCCCATAATAATATAGTGAGGATGTGCCTATATATGGTGATGATGTAATGTCATCATGACCATATTTAGTCATGATGTGCCTATTATGGTGATGTTGTGATGTCATCATGACCATATTTAGGCATGTCACATGTTTTTGTCAAATAAACTTTAGTAGTCTGTAGAGGGCTTTAACAAGGACAAGCAATGTACTCACAGGTTTCAAACTTGCTCAATATTGCACTAATAGTCCACTCCATATGTGTGTGTGTACTAAGTCATTATGCTTTAATAGATGTCCTGCAGTTTTTTGACCAAACCACCAAATAAAAAGATCAACTTAATAAATACCTGAGATGGGATCCAGTAAAGGAAGTTGCCAATAGCAACACCAGCTGCTGTTCCACCACTGCCTACAGTCAGTATGACATCATCAAACCTGTCAGTCACTCCCTAAAATAATCAATTAATTCAATGAAAATGATCAATAAATATATATAATCAACCAATCAATCAATAAACCAATTAATCAATTCAATCAATTATCCCATTAATCAATCATTAACACTCTGCCCACCAAACACGGATGCAACGCTTGACAGCCAATCAGGGAGATCTCCGTGTTTCAGGTATTTTTACGGAATCCGATAGATGGGGTAATTACTGATATGTACTAACAATTTGAACACTATATTCAGTCTGGACCGTAAGTATTTCACTATATGTTTGTTTACATTAGCATAGAGCAGTATTTATTTACTTTCACAAAATCGCGATTATCTCAGCTTCCTTTTGCGAAATTGCGTAAATCTCCAAAAGTGGGTCACTTTCAATTGACTGTTACGGGTCACATATCGTGATTAGAATATCATGAGTAGTATTTCACTACATGTCAATCTGATCACATACACACTCTCTACGAGCTTCGGAAAGGTGTTAAAATTGGCTAAAAATCTGGCGGTGGCTGATACTATTTTTTCAATCCCCTGGCGGTCAGAGTGTTAATGAACAAAATCAATCAAAACACAGAGTGTTAATGAACAAAATCAATCAAAACAATCAATCACTTTATCAATGATCACGACATCATTATATACATGCTAAAAAATGTTGCACTCCTATTTGCTACAAATACATATACAAGTGCACTGTTGCACTCACATTTGATACATATGCATACAGGTACAATATAAACCCTTTGGGAGTGGAGATGTTTTAGTTATTAAACTAATGCATGCATGATTAGAGCCCAGGACCCCTGGATTACCAGGCAAGCATTTCAACCACAAAGCTACAGTACAACACTACTCAAAATTAAACACTGTTAAATGTAAATGTATTCTATAATAGATCTGTTAAGATTGTGCTGGTTGAAAAACCAGATGTTTTAATATATTAGTTTCTCCAATCAACTTACCTGTTCTAAGAGTTCTTGCCAGCCACACAAGTAACCATGGAGGCCAACAACATTGGATCCACCAATAGGGATTAAATATGCTTTCATACCCTTTTCTTCTCTAAAAAAAAACATAAGGAAATAACATATTTGGCAACGTTTTAATAAAAAAATATGAATATGCTTAACAGAGCCCACAAAGACACATCAAATCAATGGCAAACATTGTATAAGTCTCCATCTGTGCTGTGTTTTCAATACATGTAAAATTTTTCTACTGCTAAAATGTGTTTGTCTAACACTGAGTTGATATCTATTATTAGCCAAAGGGCAGGTGAGGAGGTAATGCTGGGAGAGGGATGCTGATGGGCCACACAACTTACAAGAAAATGTATTGGACAGATGAAAGCAGCCGTGATTGCTGCACCACAAGTGCACAAACTTTGATCACTCTAAACCATGGGCATCTATTGGTGCATCCCTCCCCCCACTTTTCAAAGTTGGGGGGGGGGTGGGGAAGGTCATATCAATTGTCCCCCCTCATATTTTACAAATCCTCTATAGTTCAAACTCCACTTTTCAAAACGAGTAGAAAGTACAACAACAATTGCGAATGACTGTCATGAATTTTGTCTGTTCACTTGTGTTCTGTTTCAAGTGCGGTGCATATTTCCAGACCAAGATCGAGTAAAAATGCAGTTGTTTGTACATTTTGTAACCATCTCAGTAACCATCAATTTATTGTGAAAACAAAGTACTGTACGTTGTTCAAATTTAAAGCATGTAAACCTATTAGGCCAACATTTTTATAAACTCAGAAGTGAACAATTTCTACTATAAATGATTTATTCCTTTTATATATTAAGACCCGTATATACAGGTACTAGAGGTGTTTAATATTGTCTGCATACATTGTTTTTCCTAATTTCAAAAAATTACAGTTGGCAATTGAAATTTATATAGCTGTTATTAAACTATAATTGTACAGCCTTTGACAAGGACATGTCTATCTATTTCAACTATTTAAGTAGCGATATCACAAGTTCAAGAAATCCGATGTTCTGTTGACGCAATCTTGCACGTCATGATAATGATAAATTAAATACAAATCACCTTTATGGTTGTGAAATAAAAATGCTAACTAATGTTTTGTGCGCTTCCATTCTCCCTAGTCCTGTTTGATCGTAAATTAGACGGTAGTATTTCCACTCATAATATTGTAGTCGCAATAGTACAAGACCAATCTTCTATATTTAAAACTCCACTTTTTAAAACGAGTAGAAAGTACAACAACAATTGCGAATGACTGTCATGAATTTTGTCTGTTCACTTGTGTTCTGTTTCAAGTGCGGTGCGTATTTCCAGACTAAAATCGAGTAAAAATGCAGTTGTTTTTACATTTTGTAAACCATCTCAGTAACCATCAATTTATTGTGAAAACAAGGTACTGTACGTTGTTGAAATTTAAAGCGTGTAAACCTATTGGGCCAACATTTTTACAAATTCAGAAATGAACAATTTCTACTATAAATGATTTATTCCTTTTGTATATTAAGACCCGTATATACTAGGTGTTTAATATTGTCTGCATACATAGTTTTTCCTAATTTCAAAATATTATAGTTAGCCAATTTAATTTTATATAGCCGTTATTAAACAATGTACAGCCTTTGACAAGGACATGTCTATCTATTTCAACTTATTTAAGTAGCGATATCACAAGTTCAAAAACTCAGATGTTTTGTTGAGGCAATCTTGCACGTCATAATGATGATAAATTAAATACAAATCACCTTTATGGTTATGAAATAAAAATGCTAACTAATGTTTTGTGTGCTTCCATTCTCCCTAGTCCTGTTTGATCGTAAATTTGATGGTAGTATTTCCACTCATAATATTGTAGTCGCAATAGTACAAGACTGTCCCCTGCTCTCCTCTTTCCACAACGTATTGCCCTTGTTCTAAAAAACATCTGTATCATAATCTTCTTGTAGAGTACCGTGTGTAGAGGAGTTTTTTGATGAAATATGCACCCAAAGGATGCCAGAACATGATTGACAAGTTGCTTCCCGTTGGAATGTTAGTGGCAAGAGATCAACAAGATGACACGGGATGAAGGTAATGGATGCCAGAGGATGGTTTGATTGATTGATTGACAAGTTGCTTTCCATTTGAGGAAAATAAAAAAAAGTGGTCAAAACTTCTAACTTACTGCAGTCTGTCGGCAAGCCGCTGCATTCTTGGCTCAAGGTCGGTCTTCTCTTGAGCTTTTATGGGAACCAAGTACATGGATGCACCCATCAAACTGTTCAGTAACATGTTCCCATGACAACTAGTCTCAGACAGGTTCTAATAAAAGATTCAAAATTAATTACTATCGAAAATATGAGATGAATGTGTTAGGTGATGATTTATACTTTTTTTTATTATTATTTTCATTTATTTACTTGGAGCCCTGGAGAGCAGTTGGCTGGGCATAGGCAGTGAGTATAAGTACAGCCTTAAAGAAGTGGGAAAAGTCAAGGCTATTAAAAACACTAGACTCAAATTAGACCAGTGGATAGAGCAGGCGATGTTTACACTGAATGTCATATAATAAGTATTAAGCAGTGGAAAATCAAGAAATTGAGAATAAAGGGGTCCAGGGAAAGATATTCACAGACCAAGGGTCCAACAACCATCGTAGGGCTGAGAAAAACTATAATTGTGGCACCTCTAGATTGCTGGAAATGGCTCTCTTACACTTAAATTTGAATACAATTTTCTTTTATGTTTTCTCCATTCTTTAAAAAGAACTTTCATTAAAAAAAATATGAAGGGGCACAGGTCAGCTGAGTCCCCCCAGGGTTCCATCTTCAATCTGCCACTTATAAGTATTTACCTCTGACCTGGACCTGAGTAGAAGATGGGTTTCAATACCAAGTTGTTTAGCTGCAACTGCTGTTGTGCGACAATGGTTTGACTGAACTCCACCACATGTTATTACTGCTTGGCAACCAGTTGCTAAGGCTTCACCTAGTAAGAACTCCAACTTCCGTACCTAATAAAAACATAAACTTATGACAGAGGGCGCTGATAAATTTGAATTTAAAAAGAAAATGACTGACAGAGACGAAGCAGAGGACAAATAATAAGGACTTGTCCAGACTATCAAATATTATTTGACAAAAACATGTGACATGCCTAAATATGGTCAGTTGATATTCAGGGGCAAACTTAAATATATGAAATAATGTGATGCAAGACATAGAGAGGGAAAATATTTTGAGTCATGAGGCCCAGAACCCAGGAATCTGAAGGCAAAGCATTGTCACCACCAAGCACACCTCCACTACATTCTTAATCTTAATCTCTGATCACACATCAGCAGTGGCGACTCTAGGATATATTTTCTGAGCTTCCCAAATGAGATTTTTTTAAGATATAGGAACTTATGGATGGCCAGAAATGACAATTTCAGACTGTGACAGACATCTGTTGGCTTAGTGTGGGCTATTTTTATATTTCTTTTTAGTTCAACTGCCCTATGTGCTCTGTCCGATGGGGGAGGGGCTTGACCAGTCCGGTGGGGGGGCTTAGGCTCCTGCTTCCCCCTCCCACACTGACTATCAGGTGTGACAAATAAATGTGATATGTCCATATTTGGGTGTAATATGACATAATCATGCTCGTTTATGAGCACATCACACAAATTTGTAACAAAAAATGTGACAGTGTGGACACAGCTTTAAGCTCTGTTCACACTGTCAGGTTCTATGTGACAAATTTCAAGAAGAAAATTCCTGAATTTTTGTATTAAAATGATTTTAAATAATTGGAAATGATACTTTCTTTTATCTGTGACTTGATGTATTATTAAATGATCTTATTAATTTAAATAAATGTTGATATTATCAGTGCGACTAAAGCAATACAGTATTAGACATCTAACCTTGTTACCTGATAAAACAGATCCAGTCATGTCATCTCGCTTGATATAAATATCAATATCATCTGGTATATTTGGAAGACTCCATTTATGAATAGGTGTAAATGGCTGAAAAAGCTAAAAAATATTTATTTACCCTTATTGAGAAAATTAATGGAGTAACTGTGCTATCTATATTGTATGCATTTGAAAAGTCTGTAGATTTACGTACATAAACTGATATCCAATTTTAAATTTTGAGATATATTATGAAAATATTATTTTGATCTTAACAATTGAATTTGTTCCACAGGAACTGAATGTGTTTGAACGGTCATCTGGCAAACCTACTGTATTCCCATCTTTTTAATAAACATTTCCTCGTAATAGAGGTTGGCTGTAGAGCTAAAAGACATTTTGCAAAAAAGTTTCCCTTTAATAATAATAAGAGTGCCCTAAAGCAGGAGTTCAGCTTTTCAAAATTGACTGATTAATACATTAAAAAAAATATATTCTCATATATAAATAAAAGTATTTTGAAAATCAAATATATTTATATACAATTGGATTTTTTCCTACCTTAACTTTCACTAATGGAATCATTTGAAGGTGGCTTGCCCAATCAGGTGGCCTGTAACTGAGTAGTTTATATGAATTACTCTTTGTATGTTGGCATCTGTGATTCGTTGTTGCAAGCAGTAGATGTCTTCTTAAATGATTGATCTTCACCTGGCAAATTAGAGCCTTTACTTTGAATGCAAT
>NW_022712990.1:28744-36587 GCF_011630105.1 Anneissia japonica
GAAGATCGCGATTGAAAAATTATTACTTTTTGATGCCAATTTCTGACCTGAAAATTTCGTTGCAGGATTCTTGTATTTATTATTTCAAACATATTAAATATATTGTAATTATAATCAATGTTTATATCAATCTTTTAATTAATTAGTAATTAACTAATTTAAAATATTAATTAAGATTATATTAATTAAGATATTCGTAAAGTTCTTGTGAAAGTTATTTACATAATTGCAGTTTATTCATACGACATTTCGACGGATTCGTCAGTTCGTGTGAACCATCCTGAGCTCTACTTACCAAAAATACGCGATAATCGCGCGATAGTATTAGCATTTGCATACATGAAAACACTTTGGCGATGCTTTTGTTTTTTGTTTTTGTTTTGTTTTACATTTACATCCAGCGTTAGGCCCACTGAATTGTTTAAATGCTTAAATAATTGAAAACATAAATTATGTGGATTAAATTCTCATATAATTTACAATGAAACTTTATAATGTACAGTATTTTATAAGATTGTTTTTTTAAACAGAATAAAATAGGTAACATTTTATTGAAAAAAAAACCAGATTTTACATCTACAGATGTAAGTTGATTTAATATGCTGAATCATTATTAATGGTATAGGCCTATACCTATTATATATTTCTATAAATTAATCAACAAATATCTCATTAATCACACTATCGCAAATAGGCCTATTGAAGTATTATTAATTCTTTATTAAAGCATTATTCAAGCCCCTTCATTATTATTATTATTATTATTATTATTATTATTATTATTATTATTATTTTATGTATTATTTATCAACCATACTAACATTGAAAACATGAATTATTGGATAAAATTATCATAGAAAATAAACTTATAATTTATAAGATTATTTTTTAAAACAGCAGAATAAAATAGAAACTTTATTTTAAAAAAAACAGGTTTTGCATAGACGCAAGTTGATTTAATATATGTTGATTCATCTCATTAATTAAACAATTTTTATTCATTTCGAGCACTGTTATTATTATATTATTATTATTATTATTATTATTATTATTATTATTACTATTATTACTACTATTTTATTTTTAAATTTTTGTTGTTTTATTTTTTGTTTTATGTATGGGCCTAGATATAGGCTATGTATATATTTTATAATTAGAAATAATTATTATTTAATTATAAAACATATATAATATAATGTTAACAATATTATAGGCTAGGCTAGAGACCTAACCAATTATTGATACCATAGTCTATAGATAAAAACATCCATTTGATAATTAAACAGCAGCTTTTCGAGTGGCAGTGCCGATAGAAAACTGCAGTGTTTTGGCACTGCGGCAGTGCCGATAGAAAATCGGAGCATTTTTCGCACTGCGGCAATAATGCCGATAGAAAATAACAGCTTTTTTTGCACTGTGGCAGTGCCGATAGAAAACAGCAGCTTTTTTGGCACTGCGGCAGTGCCGATAGAAAACTGCAGCTTTTTGGCACTGCGGCAGTGCCGATAGAAAACAGCAGCTTTTTTTCGCACTGCCGATAGCCTCAGCCGTTTTAAAAGTGAAATCCGTATAAAATTTTAAAAAGATAAAATTCTGTTTTTTATTTTTCAGATTTAGAAATATTATTATAAACAACTTCAAAATCCAGTCACTAGATGGCATGCACAATGAGATGATAATGTGGCTTCAGAAAATTGAAAATATCTTTAAAATCTGTAAGATGCAAGTAATAATTATGTAACAGTTCTGATTTGAAGATGAGAAAATTCCAATTAATCCAATTAATCAATATTTCATCATTAAAGCAATTAATAAATCCATCAGTAAACTAATCAATCAACCAGCGACCTTTTAAAGATTTGTTTTCAAAAATCAGGTGATCATTAGTACATTTTATGAAAATTCACGACTTCCTACAATATCCAAAAATAATCTTGATTTCAACACCAAGAAACTCCAGAAGAATATTATATTCAATATTCCAATAACACTAAGAGTACTTTTGAAAAATTTCAACCAGAAAACCATCAGTTCACTTAAGTTTGGTGCTTGAACTCTGTAGACTCATCTTCTTATCATCCACCTAAACATGAAATATATTCCAGATAATCACTATCAATCTGAAATCTGACAAGAGGAGGACGGCGAAGCCACAAGAACGTTTTAACAACAGCCTGATAACAACAGTCCTCTCAATATGTCTGGTTTACCTGTAATAAAATTAGGATTTGAATGCCATAGACTTTCTTTTTTGAAATGTCAGTCATCCACAAAAACATGAAAATTCATTCCAGTTATATCACTACCAATTTGAAAGAGCAGGATTGCGATATGTATGAGTATTCTTGATACGTCTAGTTTATCAAGTAATGCAGCTCAGCTCCTAATGCATATTTCATAAGATGCAAATCACTAAAACTCTGTATGGACATCTAAACTAATCAATACATCGCAAGTCGATGACTATTGCAATGGAGTCATCACTGAATATTCATAACTTAATGGTAAAAATTTAAATTGTCAAAACCAAGATCACAACAAAACTTACGACAACCATTTTTGGGTATAAACTACAGAGTTCCAAATCAATGTAATCATCAGTGTAAAGTCAAATGTATTGTAACAGATTTTAGATGTCCTTATTTTTTTTTTCATCAATCAAGAATGTACCAACACCTGACTCTTGTAAGTTGGTTTGGCTTAATAAGGAATATCTCAACTGTGGTGTACCAACACCACAAGTGATTAATTGAACTGTCAAACAAATCCAATTGTATTCTAAACAATGGTAATTATTATTACAGTATTATTATTATTATTATTATTATTATTATTTTTGTATTTAAGTATTAACAATGAGTCCTTATCTGAACTACTTTATTTAAAAAATGAAAGGAATGCGAGAGTGCCTTCAACGTTGTCAAAACAATAAAATATATTACAACTACAATATAGCTTTTTACAAGCGGGCACAGACTGCTAAATGTAAATTTGAAAGGATATGCCCAGGCCATTAAAGTTCAGAGGTCACATAGTAAAACTTTAAAGAAGGAAACACTGAATGGATGCTTTAGAAGGCAGCTACAAAGCACACAGGTGCAATGTAGTACTGTCATTTGCTGCATGCGTTCAATCAAGTGCCTTAGATATTACCAGAAAAAAAAGTTATAATTACAAAAATTAAATTTACTTACATAGGAGGGGCACAGATGTCCAAACAGTATTTGCAGTTAATGCTTATAGACCTGAAATGATTGAAATAAGGTGGTTATTGTCATTGAAGAAGAGAAGATTTAGTGAATATAGATCAGAAATGAGGAGGTAAATTATAAAATTCCTTGATCTGTGTCACTACCATTCCAAATTCCATTACCTTGCATGTGAGGTGTAAATTTTGCTGAAATGGTTTTTTCCTTAACATCTAGGAATGTGGGAAGTTTTTCTTTAATCTTTAATTGAAGTCCCAAATGTTTAGTTACGCTAATTGCATCACACAAAAGTCTAAGATTTCGTAAATTCAGATGACCACATGTAATCAAGTTATTCAGCAAGTCTACTGTCTTATTTGCGATAGTTCATGATAGCCCACCTCGTCTCTGAACAACACTTTCAGCATAGGGAAACTTTTTCTGCTGTCACACCATAGTGACAGCAGCCTTAAGCACTATGAATTTCTTATCTAACAATTCTATAAAATCTTGACATCCAATATTTATATTGTTTTCTATTTTAAAAATGTAGATTTTCATGAACATTATTGGCAGTAGTCTGAGCCAAGAGTAAATTATCTAATAAAAATAATAATAAAATATAATAATAATAATAAGACATTTATAATGTGTTTTTTCAAAAGATTATCAAATGGTCACTGTATGTCCTCTGCAGCCGGTAAACCAGCACACCTTCATCAGTCCACGACAGGAGCCAAGTGGACCAGAACACCCTGGTAACCCCCTGCTCGTCTCAAAAGATGTACTTGGTTCTTTAAAGTACAAATGAGTATTTGTGTACACTGGGCCTATAGTTTATAGTCCTTATCTGAGAAGACTTGTTCCACCACCAGAACTACAGTATAGGACTCAGGAGCGAGCCAGCCATGAAACCGTGCTGATATTGTTGGCCATGTTTATGGTGCCCCTGCCTTATCCTATAAACACATTATACAGTACTAGTACTCTATCATATGGTCTAGTTGAAAATCCCTTTCCAAATAGTGTGTCAAGTCCTTCTCATGCATGTGAGTCATAATATACTACAATTGCTGTATTTCATTAGGCTGCTGCATTTGGACCTTAGTAAAGCTGATTATCACCACAATCAATTCAGGTATATTTCATTCTAGTGTATAGGCTAAATTAGAATTTGAAATGGAGAAACTGTTTATATGTCTCACTTTAATGAAGACCCCTTCAATATTAAAGATCACTTTTCAGTGGTCCCAAATTAACAAATGTCTATTATCTACAGTATGTCATTCTACTATTCATTCTTGATGTTTTTGTCCTGCTAAGGAAAATAATTTCCATGAGAATCATATTTTAAACTCATGACTATTAGAGATCGAAGCTGCTATTAGCCATGGAAACCCCAGTCCCAAAAGTGTCTTTAAGTGGAGGAGGTAGACCCAAGCTCTGTACTTGTGCAAGATTCATCAATGTGCGAGACCTATCGATGTAAGAAGCTTTTAAGCAAGCACATTAAAATGTGTATGCGTGACTACCGGTATACCAGGTTGAATCAACTTGTCTTCATTGGATGACGATGCCATGGATCAGATAAACGAAAATGTACGTGTGCGATGTCGTCAACATAACAGTGATCTATCGTTTTCTTCTTGATGGAGGAACAACTTCGCAATTAAAGGCTTCGGCACGACGTATGTGGACTACTCATTCTTACAACTTCCTTTTTCCCTAAGGGTTCCGCCATGCCATGTGCAGGCCAAGAAGGCACGCCATCTGGTGGCAGGGGTGTGAGATGGACCAAATTAGAGGCGTCTCATAATTAGAGGGTAAGATATGTGGTTAGTTGGTATAGTACTTAGAAAGAGCCAAGAATGGGAATTGGTGATAGCCAGGAGAGGGAATGGACAATGGCCAGTAGAGGTCACCACAGTAGAGGTCACCACAGGAAATGGGCTTTAGCCAAGAGAGGAAAGGAGACAGCCAGGGTAGGGAATGGGCGACACCAAGGATGGGGAATGGGCGATTTCCAGGACAAGGAATGGGTCACAGCCAGGACAGCGGATAAAAACAACAATTCATCTAAGTTTGCTTGCAGCACATTTCCAGGGGCTCAATCTTAAATATTTCTATATGGGCAGGTGCCGCATTTACGGGGGTATTTTTGAGGACTTGGTAGCACAGGTGTGCGAATTTATGGAAGAGTTTCAGCATGTATAGGGTATATTCGCAAGGATTTGGAAGCACAAGTGTGGGAAAAACCAGGTAAAGTTGGTAGTTAAAGTCATGCTCTCTCCTGTATCAAAGTAGCATAATTCTTCACACGATTTTAGCGAAATTTGTGCTAACCTCAGTGCTAAACCTCTAAACCTACTGTTGATACATAGCAACGAACAGTAGGGATCACGAACAGACAGAACAGATGTCTTATTCGCTATCGGGAACCAGTGCAAGTTTCATTTGGTAGGTTACACGGCTGTAATAATAGTTCAACCGACACCGGATTTTAGTTCAAGTCCCTAATAATTTTCAGTAAAATAGGTAGCGCAAGTGTCTTATCTCTTGGAGTGGCTGCTGCCCCCCCCCCCCCCCCCACATCCCTGCCCCTGCCCATAAGGTTGGTATACAAGTGAGCTCCCCAGGAGCATGTTAAGATTCTAATTCACATATAGAGAAAAAATTCATGAAGTCTGCACTCATGAGTGTAGCATCCATATATCAACATGTATACTCCAATGTCACAAGATATGCATTGCAGCCTGCCCTTATGAGTATAGCACACATATATAGCATGTGCAATATTCTGTGTTTCTAATAAAATATTTATGAAGCCTGCACTCACATGTGTAGCATCCATCAACATGTATACTCTAGGTTATCAACTTTGTAAGATCCATAAAGACTGCCATCGTAAGTGTAACATTCATCAACATGTATACTCTAGGTTATCAACTTTGTAAGATATCCATAAAGACTGCCCTCATAAGTGTAGCATTCATCAACATGTATACTCTAGGTTATCAACTTTGTAAGATCCATAAAGACTGCCATCGTAAGTGTAACATTCATCAACATGTGTACTCCAGTGTTACAAGATATTCATGAAGCCTGCCCTCACATGTGTAGCATCGTACAATAGTCAGTTCATCTTCAGGGTTCATCCAGTTCTGTACCAATGTTTCTCCAGCTGACTGCATCAGAACATCTCCTAGCCGCCCATCAAACATGCTAAATATTCCACCTGATGCATAAAAAAAAAAAAAAAAAAATAAGTGTTTTCATCTATTTCTTATTTTTTCCTGCATACAAAAATACAAACCACCAATAATCACTAAATTGTATTCTACACACATGCACAACGAGAAACTATCTTTCTGTTTGCTATGTTACACGTGTATGTTATTAAGGAGTGTTTAAGAATAGCTTTCTTAGCAAGATGATTACATTTTAATATTTATGCTGCTGTAAACATTGTCATGCAATCAGTATATTGCACACTTCTTCCATCAATACAAGGGTGAAAAGTGGGGGGGGGGGAGGTGAGAGGGAGTGAAGTGTCAAGAGCCCTTTCCTACACTAACATCTGTCCTCAATATCAAGCATGGATACATACCTGAATGTAGAAAGAGTATTCGGCTGCCTTTGAACTTTGACCTGTGTTTCCTGAGCTCGTTGGTCGGTGCTAGTGCCGATTTACCAGTGTATGTGTGGTCAAGCAAAATACTAGTCTGCTGGGCTACTGTTTTAATGAATTCTTTAAAAAATACAAACAATTCAAATCAGTGTAAAGCTTTCTACACTATCAAAACTTCTTTGACAAAAACTGTTATATGCCCATAATAATATAGTGAGGATGTGCCTATATATGGTGATGATGTGATGTCATCATGACCATAGTTAGGCATGATGTGCCTATTATGGCGATGATGTGATGTCATCATTACCATATTTAGGTTTGTCACATGTTTTTGTCAAATAAACTTTAGTAGTCTGTACAGGACAAGCAATGTACTCACAGGTTTCAAACTTGCTCAATATTGCACTAATAGTCCACTCCATATGTGTGTGTGTACTAAGTCATTATGTTTTAATAGCTGATGCCGTGCAGGTTTTTTACCAAACACCAAATAAAAAGATCAACTTAATAAATACCTGAGATGGGATCCAGTAAGGAAGTTGCCAATAGCAACACCAGCTGCTGTTCCACCACTGCCTACAGTCAGTATGACATCATCAAACCTGTCAGTCACTCCATAAACAATCAATTAATTAAATGAAAATGATCAATAAATATATATAATCAATCAATCAAAAAACCAATTAATCAATTCAATCAATTATCCCATAATTAATCATTAACACTCTGGCCGCCAAACACGGACGCAACGCTTGACAGCCAATCAGGCAGATCTCCGTGTTTCAGGTTTTTTTTATGGAATCCGATAGATGGGGTAATTACTGACGTGCACTAACAATTTGAACACTATATTCAGTCTGGACCGTAAGTATTTCACTATATGATTGTTTACATTAGTACGGAAGCTTAAAGTGACCTTCCGCGTTTCCGAGTTTCCAAGATAATTATCATGGAAACATGGAATAAATACTTATTAAGACGTCTTTCCGAGATAATTTATCTCGGAAAGACGGATTTCCGAGAT
>NW_022712990.1:37121-38554 GCF_011630105.1 Anneissia japonica
AGACGTCTTTCCCAAGATAACGTATCTTGGAATTCCGTCTTTCCAAGATAATTTATCTTGGAATTCCGTCTTTCCAAGATACGTTATCTTGGAATTCCGTCTTTCCAAGATACGTTATCTTTGAATTCTATCTTTCTAAGATACTTATCTTGGAATTCCGTCTTTCCAAGATCAATTATCTTGGAATTCCGTCTTTCCAAGATACGTTATCTTGGAATTCCGTCTTTCCAAGATACGTTATCTCGGAAATACGTTATCTTGGAAAGACGTCTTTCCGAGATAAATTATCTCGGAAAGACGTCTTAATAAGTGTTTATTCCATGTTTCCAAGATAATTATCTTGGAAACTCGGAAACTCGGAAGGTCACTTTAAGCTTCCGTACCGTACATTAGCATAGAGCAGTATTTATTTACTTTCACAAAATCGCGATTATCTCAGCTTCCATTTGCGAAATGGCGTAAATCTCAAAAAGTGTGTCACTTTCATCTGACTGTTGCGGGTCACAGATAGTGATTACAATAAAGTGTTTGGGACCATTGTAATGTAAAGCTAAAATGTTTGTAGTTCTTGTAGTATTCACTACACGTCAATCTCATCACATACACACTCTCTAAGAGCTTCGGAAAGGTGTTAAAATTGGCTAAAAAACTGGCAGTGGCTGATACTATTTTTTCAATCCCCTGGCGGTCAGAGTGTTAATGAACAAAATCAATCAAAACAATCAATCACTTTATCAATGATCACGACATCATTATATACATGCTAAAAAATTTTGCACTCCTATTTGCTACATATACAAGTGCAATGTTGCACTCACATTTGATACATATGCATACAGGTACAATATAAACCCTTTGGGAGTGGAGATGTTTTAGTTATTAAACTAACGCATGCATGATTAGAGCCCAGGACCCCTGGATTACCAGGCAAGCATTTCAACCACAAAGTTACAGTACAACACTACTCAAAATTAAACAATGTTATATGTAAATGTATTCCATAATAGATCTGTTAATATATTAGTTTGCTCCAATCAACTTACCTGTTCTAAGAGTTCTTGCCAGCCACACAAGTAACCATGGAGGCCAACAACATTGGATCCACCAATAGGGATTGAATATGAATTAATACCCTTTTCTTCTCTAAAAAAAAACATAAGGAAATAACATATTTGGCAACGTTTTAATAAAAAAATATGAATATGCTTAACAGAGCCCGCAAAGACACATCAAATCAATGGCATTATTAGCCAAAGGGCAGATGAGGAGGTAATGCTGGGAGAGGGATGCTGATGGGCCACACAACTTAGGGAGCCTCGCAAAATAAAGCAACGCGTATACGAGTGGACCACGCGATGCAATTAAAGGCAGTTTAATCCCATAGTTGGCCACGCGTTGGGATTATTTTCCTGGGCTACTCCACTTCGTAGTGG
>NW_022712990.1:39708-59276 GCF_011630105.1 Anneissia japonica
TGAACTCCACCACGTTATCACTGCTTGGCAACCAGTTGCTAAGGCTTCACCTAGTAAGAACTCCAGTTTCCGTACCTAGTAAAAACATAAACTTATGACAGAGGGCGCTGAAAAAATTGAATTTAAAAACAAAAAGACTGACAGAGACAAAGCAGAGGACAAATAATAAGGACTTGTCCAGACTATCAAATATTATTTGACAAAAACATGTGACATGCCTAAATATGGTCAGTTGATATTCAGGGGCAAACTTAAATATATGAAATAATGTGATGCAAGACATAGAGAGTCATGAGACTCAGAACCCAGGAATCTGAAGGCAAAGAATTGTCACCACCAAGCACACCTCCACTACAATCTTAATCTTAATCTCTGATCACACATCAGCAGTGGCAACTCTAGGATATATTTTCTGAGCTTCCCAAATGAGATTTTTTTAAGAATAGGAACCTATGGATGGTCAGAAATGACACTTTCAGACTGTGACAGACATCTGTTGGCTTGGTGTGGGCTATTTTTATATTTCTTTTTAGTTTAACTGCCCTATGTGCTCTGTCAGATGGGGGGAGGGGCTTGACCAGTCCAGTGGGGGGCTTAGGCTCCTGCTTCCCCCTCCCACACTGACTATCAGGAGTGACTAATAAATGTGATATGTCCATATTTGGGTGTAATATGACATAATCATGCACATCACACAAATTTGTCACAAAAAATTTGATAGTGTGGACACAGCTTTAAGCTCTGTTCACATTGTCAGGTTCTATGTGACAAATTTTAAGAAGAAAATTCCTGAATTTCTCAATTAAAATAAATTTAAATAATTGGAAATGATACTTTCTTTTATCTGTGACTTGATGTACTGTATTATTAAATGATCTTATTAATTTAAATAAATGTTGATATTATCAGTGTGACTAAAGCAATACAGTATTAGACATCTAACCTTGTTACCTGATAAAACAGATCCAGTCATGTCATCTCGCTTGATATAAATATCAATATCATCTGGTATATTTGGAAGACTCCATTTATGAATAGGTGTAAATGGCTGAAAAAGCTAAAAAACATTTATTTACCCCATTGAGTACATTAATGGGGTAACTGGCGACTAAAGTGCTATCTATATTGTATGCATTTGAAAAGTCTGTAGATTTACGTACATAAACTGATATAAAATTTTAAATTGTGAGAAATATTTTGAAAATATTATTTTGATCTTAACAATTGAATCCGAACCGAACTGAATGTGTTTGAACTGGTCATCTGGCAAACCTACTGTATTCCCATCTTTTTAATAAACGTTTCCTCATAATAGAGGTTGGCTGTAGAGCTAAAAGACATTTTGCAAAAAAGTTTCCCTTTAATATTAAGAGTGCCCCAAAGCAGGAGTTCTACTATACAAAAAAATAATCATTACTGCAAGCATCTTACTGTAATAAATAATCTACCATTGAATCAATAAATCTTATGTAAACTAGATCCGAGAATGCGCAGTTCTAACTAAAATTAAGACTTTTAGTTTGACATTATTCGATTTTTGGAATAAGCCTTTGATTTTCACATGATTGATCTTACAAATATCAAATTTTATTTAAATATTTGTATAATATATCTTTCTTTATGACTGACTGGCTCTTCTCTCTTAGTATAGTTTAAACTCACCTGTCAGTCACCATCTTACAAATCTAATATTTGTTTCCTTTTGCTATTAATCAGTATTTTGCCCAAGTGATTTCAATCTCTTGCTCTATACAGAAATTTCTAGCTTTTGATCAGCTTTTAAAAATTGACTGATTAATACATTAAATAATAAAATTCTCATATATTAAAGTATTTTGAATATCAAATATATTTATATACAATTGGATTTTTTCCTACCTTAACTTTCACTAATGGAATCATTTGAAGGTGGCGTGCCCAATCAGGTGGCCTGTAACTGAGTAGTTTATTTGAATTACTCTTTGTGTGTTGGCATCTGTGATTCGTTGTTGCAAGCAGTAGATGTCTTCTTAAATGACTGATCTTCACCTGGCAAATTAGAGCCTTTACTTTGAATGCAATCATCATGACATTAACATAATTGTTAATTACCTGTTTAAAAAAGGATTTATAAACATTTTATTAATTATTACCAAATACATTACCAAAAACACAATCATTCTTATCACTCCAATATACCTATTTAAGAATATAGATTTTTTTCATCAAACTTTCCATTTTTGTCAAATTACAAATATTTGAAATTCAAAATTTTGGCTGGGCCCCTACGGACCCACGGTAGCCACAGTGCAATGCTAGTACCAACATATCTAATTCTCACGCGAGGATTGTTCAAGGAGAAGAGCAATCTGACTTCATTTAAAACCTGACTAAGGGTCTACAGTGCAAGAAGCAGGGACAATGCTCTTGACCAAATGCTTAGCTATAAATATAACTTTAAACATTTTCATGTTACTACATTAGGATAGGCCTAGACTCAGCGGCGACGCCAGAGATTTGTCGACAACCGGTCTAATGAAGGTCTGACACAAGCAAGCGCCAATGAAGCCTCGGCCCAGAATAAAACCTCCCTTGGACCTTGTACGATGCACGAAGTGCATGATAGACCACAATAATATGACATTGGCAGTCAAAATAACGGTAATGTTATGTTATTTTTGTAGAAGCGGTTGGCACATCGGTTGTAGCTTGGACTCCCAACCTTGAGGTGGGGGGGGGGGGCTAGGCCCTAGAGAGACCGAGCCTTGCTAAAGTACTGTAGTACTTGGATTTGGGAGTTGAATAGCTCAGTGGTTAAGATGCTTGCCTTCTGATCCCAATGTCCTGGGTTGAATTCCTGTCACGGCAGGAATTTTTTTCCCGACCAAAAACAACTCCACTCCCTAATAAGCCTCACAAAGTGACTTAGTTTATAAAGCATCATTCTCATCCTGTAAGTGGCGAGTGTACTTGCTGTTGGATGTGAAGGAAATAAAAAAGAAAAAGAAAAAGTAAAAAAGAAGTAAAAAAGAAGTAGGCCCTTAAAATTAGTGTAGACCACTACTCTAGACTAATACTAATACTACTACCTAGTTTTCATTAGTTTCTTGGTTTTTGCCAAGCCTAGCAAAATAGCCTATAGAGCCTACTACTTAGGGCCTAGTACGGTAGGCCAGGCTCCTACTGAAAGGCCAAGAAAAAGATTATCAAATAAACAAAATGACTCCTTGTTTATTGTACGCTTTACGGATCCCCGTGTTACGTTTACAGTACGTAGTTAGGGACCCGGGCGAAGCCTAGCTATGCTAAATATTTCTCCTTACAATCTTAGGCAGAGGATAGGGTTCTGCTCCTCCGATAGCTCCGATCATCAACACATGCGTAAACTCTGAAAATTATACAGACATACGTGCGAAGTCTAATAGTAATACTGCCCTCTACAGAAATAAAGTCATTTTGTCTGTTTCAGAGACTCATGAAAATTACAACTAAAATATTGAATTTCTTATTTAATGATTTTTAACTTCCAGTGAGAATTAATGGTTCGTCTTTAGTTTTTATTTTTGTTTAGAAAGTTTAAATAATATTTAAGGGTTATGAACTAATATGATGGTGTAGGAGCAGGCAAGTAATTGTATTATCCCAGATACAATGATGCATTACGTACGATACGTGATATGATTTTTATGAAAACATTGCGGTATTTAATTTAATTGAAATTGAAATTAATGACCGACACAATGTTGATAACGACAGCAATAAAGACTACTTGGATAATTACGACGACGGTGATGATGATGATTGTTGGCTGATTATTGATGAGAGTTAATTTTACACGTCAAGTACAAAACACGTCCTTTTAAGATTTAAAGATTGCTAGGGAAAAATCATAAAATAACACACAATCAAACAATGGATTTATAAGGCCCATAATACAGCAATCTCTATACAAGGCTGTACAGGAGGTGCCATGGCCATATTCCGTGCTACAGCTCCAACTATTGTGGCTGAGGAAATCTGGACCCTCCCTTTAATTTGTCTTCTCTCCCGGTTCCACCCTCTTCTTCCCAAGGGCGGAACCGGAGGGAGGGGGAGGTGAAGTTAGGCGACACCCTCAAGTGAGCAAATTATAAGAATAAATTTCTCTAGACGCTCGGAAATGGCACTCTCATATTGTAAAAATGCTTCTATCAAAGCAATATTCCTCCTCAAAAACTATTAAGTTCTTGGCCTGACGGGAGCTATACTTCCCTATCTCAAACAACCTCCCTTCACGGGCGTTGCAAAATGTCTAATAAAGGACCTGTATTATATGCTGTACTGGAGTCGAAAAGCAAATCATTATTATAGCACGGAATTGGCACTCATTCAGACTTAAAAATTTGAATATTTTATCTACATTTTAAAAAATTTGTGACAATTTTAAGGGGTGGGGGGAGGGGCGGGACCGGGTAGTCCTGGCCATTCCCACTGGATTAATATGATATTTATCATCCACAGTCGATGTCAGAGACACATTATGGTGTTGTGTATTAATAAAACCCTTTGGATCAGCGAAGGGGCTCATATACGGGTCGGTGGCCCTCTGTGGACCGCCGCAGGAGAGCACCACTTGCGTTACGCCACTGAGCATGGGTAGACTGTTCTAGCTGGGTAGTAAATTCCCTGCCGTACTAATTCGTCTTTGGCTTTTTTTGTACACCCTGATGATATATGAAATCCTTGGAAAATCAGCGTCGGGGATATAACGTTGTGTTCGTCGTCAATCAATAGAAAATTCAAAATTTAAAATAGTATAGTGGTAAAATAATCGAGCTCTCATTTTACCCACTGCTAGGTCCGCCACTGATATCGTGGGTACACTTTTATTTTTCCTCTTATCAATTTTTTTCTCCCTCTTTTTTTTCGGCGGAACTGACGTGGGTGAGGGAGGAAGCTAGCCTCCCCCTAGTGTCAATCCGCTGGACCCTACGTCCAAAACATGAATCCGTCACTCTGATCATGAGATTGTCTGTCTGTCTGCATTTCGAAAAATAGGAAAACACGAGAAGGGCAATTTAGATCCATTAACTTCTGATTCGTACATCATTAATAATATTATATAATGGATGTATTTTATAATGGCTGTATTTTATAACTTGTACGCCTAATTGTATCAACGTGTTATTGTTTTGAGTACTGAGACACTTCTTTTTAAAAGCGCATTGTACCCTCCGGTGGGTATTAAAAATAGCTCATATTTGTTCAAAATATACAAGATCTATGTTTTGTTTGCCTACTTCGAAACAAATTTAAAATGTTTATTTATTTGTAATTAATGAACGACAATTTTGATGGTGACGTCGATAAGGACGATGATTACGACGATAGGCCTACTGATGATAACGTTGGTAGTGTTACGATGACTATAATGAGAGTAAATTTTACACATCAGTGAATACTTTTCGTAAATACGGCCTACGACATTATATACAGTCGTTTATTTTGTGGAGATCGAGAGTAAAAAAGGAGGTACCAGTACAAATAGGCCACACCTTTTCAAAGAGAAGTCCAAATGCCTTCATAAGTTCAATGAAGTCTTTAAAAACGACGTCGTCATCATCTTCACTGCTTTTAAGTTCATTTCTCCACAAATAGCGTGCTAACGGTTCTTCCAGAATTCCTCCTTCATTTAATTTACGCCAATATTTTACCATCGCTGAAGCCTACAAAAAGAATTAACAAACCTGTATTCAAATCCAATGTGAGTAAAAATCGGTTTACTCATGATGAATAATTATTAAAGTCAAAAAAAAAAAAAAATTACATTACTAACAAATTTCTGTATTAATCATCATCATCAAACCGGATTTGATTTACAACCACAAATAAGGCGCGACTTTTATTTACACCTTCTTACGCGAACTTATTTTTTTTAAAGATCATTAGAGAGCGAAAAAAATCAAATTTTGTTTTCTAATTAGCAAATTGTTTTGCAGAAAAACTTTCAGATGGAGAAGAAAATAAAAAATTTATTGTTTAATGTAAACAGTGTCATATTGGGATGATTAAATGCTTTAAATTTTACTATTTAATTAGGGAGAAATGTAGATATCTTGTTTTTAAAGATTTCAAGGCAGCGACAGGGGTAATGAAAATAAAGAAATAATTTCATTTTTTCTGAAATTTCCATTTTTTCCGTGGCACTTTATTTTTATTCGAAATAGTAATTCCACTAATGATATTTAAATATAGATTTGAAAACGGTAACTAGCACTGACCTTTCAACCTTGCCCTGACCCTTGGATATTGTCATCACACAATAGTGTAAATGTACGTAAACATGTGCGTTTATGAACAACACATGTTTATTGGACGCGCGTATTCTTGCACTGTTCTGCAACCGAAGTGGACCTTAGGATGGGCAACTGCCAAGGGATCCCCGAGAGAGTGGGGCGAATCTTCTGGAAAGCTCTGACAAATTATCCTTTTGAGGGCCTTTTTAAATGAATTTCTAAAATCCATAATTTGTAATATCCTATTTAAATTTTCATTCATTTGAGTATTGTCTAGGGACCTACAGTAAAGCAGGAGAAATAGAGGGTGGGGTGAAGGGAGAAACTTGCACAGACAGATGGTCAATACCACCTCAGCCCCACCATGGTTGGGGCTGAGGTAAGAAAATTTAAAAAAATTATGATTATGGCACCTCCGAAGTGGCCGGAAATGGCACTCTCAGACAAACTTTAATTATGATTTTACTTTTTTCTTCATTTCTTTTATAATTTTAGGGGGCTCTCCCCCTTGAATCCACCACTATGAAATTATAATTTTTCATGTCCTTTACATCTGTAGGCCTACAATCACTGGAACTGATAACAGATTTCGTAGCACATTATTAAAAATCAACGGGTAAAAATTAGGAACGATTTTAGTGAAATAATTAATAGGTTTTTAAAAGTGGACTTTTTAAAATTTGGTGGTCCAGGGGCAGAGGCCTGGAGGGGGTTAGTGAGAAATACATTTTGAGGGTCTTACATAATAGATTTCTCAAACACATAATTCATGAATATTTCATTAAAATTTTCATTAATTTGGGTGTTTTTGAGGCCTGAAAAAGTAACGTTATTATGTCCTGTACATCTGCAGGCCTATAGATAACATAGATCAATCTGCAATCACCAGAAGCGATCAATTTCAAACAAATTTCATACCACATTATTAAAAATTAACGGTTAGATAAGCTGGCAAATATATAATGCAATGCATGCTATAGCATTCGTGATAATTAGGAACGATTTTGTGAAATCATAGGTTTTAAAAAGTGGACCTTTTGGAATTTGGGGTGGGGGGTGCGTCCGCACCCTCTGCTCCCCCTGCCTACGGGCCTGGTTGTTAAGTTTGATTGACACTCGGGAAAGGTCCATTATTCGCTATAGGTAACAATCCCCGACACACACGATTTAAAAAAAGCAATTTAAAAAAAAGTTTGTATATTTTAGAAAACAAAACACAATAATTATAGTTCTTATCTAAAATAATGGTGATTATTTATTCCTCAAGTTTATTACATAAATATATTTCATTTCATAATTAATATTTATAACAATTTGTTTTAAAAAGCGTCCATTTAAAAAGTTTAATAAAGATCCATTAAATCGTTAAGGTTGGTTTTCTGTAAGACATTGTATCAATTTTAAAACAATAACAAAATTACAAAGTACGGACGGCAAATCTTCATTGTTGCTCATACAGTAAAAATAAGATACTTTCAGAATTTATAATACTTTTATATATCAATATATTTATAAAGTAATTACATTTCATTATTTATATAAGACCTAAAACTTTGTATATATTATATCTGCATATTTGTCTGCCATGTGACATTGCACTGACTGTACCATTAACTCTAAGTATTTGGTAACTGTCTGCTGTCATATAGATTTGATTTGAATTTACTGAGCAATCAGAGTAAAATACAAAAACAATGAATAAAATGATAGCATCCCTGAGAAAACAGAGCCAGCTAATCAACTAAAAATTATCCATTTTAATATGCAAATTGGTTGGTTGAATCGGGGAGCCCTCAGATTGCGTTGGGAGCAGCAACGCAGGCAACGATTGCAATGAAAACACTGTAGCGACAGAGTAGTGGATAACAAGTTAATGACATTTTTACCACATTATTCTTAATAGTTTAGTTAACTTCTTTTATTCTAAAATTCAGGTTGGGTGGAAGTTGGTGGTACATTTTAAAAATATTTAATGTTTTGTGAAAAAGTATTGGACTCCATTGGGGTTTGAATCATAAGAGATTAGTACTGTTGGCAGTGTTTTTAAAATTAGCTTTAAAGGACGACAGGTTCCACATTCATATCCATCCAGCCTTGGATCCTGTTTACTGCTGTCTCACCAAGAACACTCTTGAACTTCCCATTAACACATCCAAAGAAACCACCTACAAAAATAACATAATCATATAATAATAATAACAAAAATAATAATAATAATAAAAATAATATAATAATAAATAATAATAATAAAAAATAATAATAATAATAACAAGAACAAGAACAATAACAATAATAATAATAACAATAATAATAATAAAATAATAATAATAATAATAATAATAACAGTAAGTATACTGATTACCTGACCACATTGTTTGAATGATAGTAAAAAAGTTAGCTTTTACAGATACAGATAGAGATCTTTTATTGTCACACAATTATGAAATTTTCCTTCCTTATTGCAAATCTACTCCAGTATTTTAGAGTCTTATTTTGAGGGCAAAAGCAACAAAGGCTCGGACTTAGCTCTAAACCAAGACTCGGAAAGCATTTTTAATATCAGTAATAATAATATTAATAATAATAATAATAATAATACTAATAATAATATTTATGTAAGCCTTATATAGCGCATAATACAAACAAATTGCCTATATGTGCTTAACATGAACCTGTGATTTGCCATTAATAAGGCATGATATAATATCAGCATGCCAATAAGGGTTTAACATGATATCAACATGCTAATATAGGTTTGAGATGACATCATCATGCTATGCTCATAATATGGGTTTGAGAAGACATCATCATGCTATGCTCCTATATGGGTTTTTGAGATGACATCTTCAAGCTCATATATGGGTTTGAGATGACATCATCATGCTATGCTCATATATGGTTTGAGATGACATCATCATGATATGCTCATATATGGGTTTTTGAGATGACATCATCAAGCTCATATATGGGTTTTAGATGACATCATCATGCTATGCTCATATATGGGTTTGAGATGACATCATCATGCTATGCTCATAATATAGGTTTCAGAAGACATCATCATGCTATGCTCATATATTGGTTTTTGAGATGACATCATCAAGCTCATATATGGGTTTGAGATGACATCATCATGCTATGCTCATATATGGTCTGAGATGACATCATCATGCTATGCCCAAGTTAACACATAAAAATTGAGAGTGAACATTTATTGTTAGCCTTTTGCTACAAAGACCTACTTGGTTTTACTTTATTAATGATTTTAAACTTTACCTGTATGAACAAATAAGATTCGCTTTCCTTTAAAGGCACTTGGATTGGTATTTATGTGCTCAACAAGACCGAAGGCTGCTTTGCCGGTATAAGTTGGATCTAAGATCACACCAGTCTTCATTGAAACATTGGTAATGAATTCTGAATTAAAAAGAAGACAAAATTAGTATCAAAATAAATTGCTGGTCTTTGTTCATTTGTTTAATTAAATCTTTCTTGCATCCAAAGTGTAACTGGAGTAGGCTTAGTATTGCCTTTTTTTATCCAGGGTTCGCACGTTGTAAAACTTTTTCTCACGCTTGTGGGAAATTCTTTTTTTTACATAAGTCACAAGTCATATTTATTGGCAAATCAAAACATTTACATTAAAACAGAAAAAAAAAAAAAGCACAAAATAGACAGGACAATGGCCAAAAGACCGGTCATTGTAGCCCCTTTTGACATTGAATAACGAATAATGTAATTAACTGTAAATTTTTTTTATTATTTTCTATAATGTTTTGCTTAATAAATAATGTTATCCATGCTCCTGTGTTATTGTGTGTTTAGTCTCATGGTTCCAAAGATTTACTATCTCATGGGTTGCACCATTATGTACATTACTTTTTTTATTTTCAAGTGTTATACTTAATAAACAATTCATAAAAAAGGCTTATGTTACTCCTGTATTATTGTGAGTTGTCTCATGGTTCCAAAATTCTTACTTTCTCATGGATTAAACTGTTACGTTACAATTCTCTTTTTTTAAATAAATTGAATATAATAATTTTAAACAATCTAATTCCTTATTTCCATGAAAGCGTGAATTATTGAGCCTCAATTAGAAATATTTTATATTTCTTTTTAAATATACAAACACTGTTGGCACATTTTATTTTAGGTTGTTTTCTGTTTTTCTCACACGTAAAAATTTGTTGGTAAGCAAAGGCTGATTGCCTACAGTTGCACTAGAGAAGAATTCTCTCCTTGGCAACACAAATGTGTGCATAAACAATGGTCTTATCTTATTGCGTAAACATGTCGGTGCCTTTTCCGGTACCGGCACCAGAATAGCTTGGGTTTTTTGTGGCACCGAAGGGTGGAGTACACGTCTGCCAGGGTTGTTGTTCAGCGAATGATAACAACGATCAGCTGCGGCGAAGTTGACATAATATGGATATACAATAAACAATATAGCCTTCTTCAATGGGTGTACGTCGCGGAGACATTAATTTATTGTATTTCATATATAATTAGGTTTTTATGTTTAAACTTCTCTAAACTAATGATGTACTGTATTATTAATTAATTAAGTTTATGCTCTATTCTCTACACATCACCATACTGACATGCTATACTGTACTATTATGTATTATTATTCATTGAGCCTAATATTATTGATATTCAGTCTATTATTATGAGGCCCTAGTTGTTAATTTCAGCTCTGTATTTTGACATTTATAATGATGTAGGCCTACGTAAACTTTTATAATTTTTTATACAGCAAGGGTTAACGTACAGCAGAGTTCTCACCGTCCTACCGGCACTGACAGGCTGTCGACCGGCATTGTTTTTTTAAATGATTTTGTACACTTTAGAAACATAATTAACGAAATACCTCACTCTAAAATCAAGGACTAACTGTAAACGCCTTTCATTAAAATAACTGTAGAAGTATTACTAAAATATAGGCAAACAACTTCATTCACTGAATCGCACAAGTTTTTCTGAACCAGTCAGTCAGCCATGTTCAGCGTTTGACATCCTTTCTGTCTTCGATAACATTTCTAAACTGGTGATGTACAAAGACTTGACCTGCTTCTCCCAAGAATATCGTAGGAACCTACAGTACTTGTGGGAACATTTTCTCATATAATTTACTGTTACTAGGCAGCTTGCAGTACTGAATAAATGGTAAATGATCAAATTTCCTGGAAATTTAAGGGCAATCATACATTTCCAGTATTGGAAAATGCTCATTTTTTTTTTTTCAGGACATTCAAGGAATTTAAGGACGCATACGAACCCTGTTTATTGATCAAGCTCTCAACTGAACACTGTTAAGCATGTTAACTTAAAATAGGTATTAATATACCAATGGGTACTATAAATAAAGTAACTTATTAATCTTAATAAATGGTGCATACCTAGTTCTTCTGGAGTAGACTTAGCATAACCTAGGCCTATTGAGCCTTCTACTACGTCAATCAGTTCTTCAGCTTTCACCTCAAGGTCCAAACCAATCTCTTCCAGGATTTCAGTAACATGGTTGATAACATGAACCTTGTCATTTCTGATCACAAATGCATGCACCCTGATGCAAAGACACAAAATGAAGAAATATCATTATCAAATTCTGGGCGGTGGGTCTGGGTGATTGTAACATGGTTGATAACATAAACCTTGTCATTTCTGATCATAAATGCATGCACCCTTAAGCAAAGACACAAAATGAAGAAAACTTAATAACAAATACTGGACGGTGGGTCTGGATGAGTGTAAGTACAACATGAAGAAAATTAATATCAATTTAATGAAATAAAAACATCTAATTCTGGATGGTGTTTCTGGATAACTGTGTGTGTTAGATGTATATGTGTGTGTGGGGAATTTATTTATCAGAATGTCATCTAATACATTGTTGAATGTAGTGTGTCATAACAGCATAAAATAACTTCAATGAGAATAAATTGTAACTATGACATGCTTGATAAGGTGCCTGTCCTACTATCACAAGGTCTTTAGATCTAGTACTTAAATATTCAAAAATGTTAGTATGAACAATCTTGAGTTAGTAAGTCTTAGATTAGAGGGAGAATGAAAATGATACTGAATAAATTAGTTTATTATCAGGAAACTGTATAAAGACTGTTAAGTCAATAATGGTTTTGATTGCATTTCAGCTTCAGTACCGATGTTTTCTCTTTTGATTTTAACGTCCATAATGGGTTTCATAAATTCAACTTTAATAAAAGAGTCAGAAAATATGCTATATTAAAGTAACTACAAAGAATATCCTTGTTGTATTTTTTTGAGTGCGTTAGCTAGCAACTGCTGTGTGTTTTGTGGACGGTAGTTGGAGAAGGGTTTAGTCTGTGGCAGCACCAGTGGGAGGCAGCAGGGGCTTAAGCCCCACCCCAGGGGCCAGAGCTCGTCAGGCAGTCAAACCAAAAAAAGAAAAAGAAAAGAAGCTTATTGAAATGAAATGCGTGTTTATTGAGTTGAGAGTATAGTAACAATTGTATTTTATCACATTTACATTTAAAAGTATTTTTCAAATCTGAGACTCCCTATTTAAAAAAAAAAAATATTATTTTGGTCAGAGGGCCCTAGGATGATGATGTGCACCACACTTATCCTTATTTCACTCAGCCTCCCTCAACCCCTCAAAAAATATATTCTACAGCCACCACTGGTTGTAGTCTTTACTTGAGGTGTGACCCAGTGAGGGACTTAGCAACTGCTAAGGTGTGTTTGAAGAAGATGGTGGGGAAGGGCTGTAGTCTTACTTGAGATGTGATCCAGTAAAGTAGTTAGCAACTGCTAAGATATGTTTGAGGGTAGTGGTTGGGAAAGGGTTGGAGTCTTACTCAAGGTGTGACCCAGTTGGCAACTGCTAAGAAGATGTGTATAAGAGACAGACACAAATGTGTGCGTAAACAATGGTCTTATCTTATGGCGTAAACATGTCAGTGCCTTTTCCGGTACCGGCACCAGAATAGCTTGGGTTTTTTGTGGCACCGAAGGGTGGAGTACACATCTGCCAAGGTTGTTGTTCAGCGAATGATAACAACGATCAGCTGCGGCGAAGTTGACATAATATGGATATACAATAAACAATATAGTCTCTGTCTCTTATACACATCTTAATTCGACAGGCAAAATACTGTAAAGACCAATAGCATTGGATCCCCCTGGTTTGACTGTATAACATTTTAAGTTTCTTGATTTACTGTAGAAGAATTATTTCATTTCGTGGTCTTAGAAACAATGAAACATGGCATGTAGAAAAAAAAAATCAAATTAACAATATGATGAGAGAATCAGGGGAAAAAAAACCTATTCTTCTATCATGTAATAATATTTTGTTCTCTTTTTCAAAGAAGGAATAAAAGGTGAAACAATGATAAGTTTATTATTTAAGTGTCATAGAATTTGTGAACATAGGCAGAAGCTTGTGTTTAACCTAGAAGAGATGTGCAGGTATGTGGCTACTTTCTCATACCTAAAACCCAACATTATTTTATTTATTTATTATTTTAATTTGTTATGCCCAGAAAAGGTGAACCTAACCTATGACAAGTCCAGCCAAAGGAAAATTAGAAAAGAGAGAGCAGACTGATACGATTAATATAGCATTTAAAAAGTTAAATATTATAGGACAGAACTTCTGGGAATGAATGATGGGAGAAAAAGTGTGGAAAGCAGGTGTAGAAACATAGAATTTGTGAACATAGGCAAAAGCTTGTGTTTACCTAGAAGAGATGTGCAGGTTTGCGGCTACTTTCTCATACCTAAAACCCAACATTATTTATCTATTTATTTATAATAACATTAAATAGACAAACATCAATGAATATCATATAATATTGACTGCGAAAATGAAAAAAAAAAAAAAAAGATAACTATAATTTTAAATAAATTTTGATTTTTATTAATAAATAAATGAATCAAATAAATTACGATCAGCTTATATATTATTATCGTAAATTATTTCTAAGACCTTACCGTAAACATTCAGCCAGTTTCTCCATTCTTTGTTGGTTTTGGAAAGGCTTCAGCGGCACCAGGTACAAAGAAGATCCCACTAACATGTCAATGAACATGTTACCTTCACTTGGAATTTGTTCAGGATTCTTAAAAAAAAATAATCTTAAGAATCAAAATATTGGCATTTCGACTGTATATCAGGATAGAGTAACTCACAGCATCATTGTGCTGAATTTTGTATTGGCGTGGCCCTTCACTACCTAGCCACCATATGTAGGCACTTATATTAGGTTAATGTTCACCTTACTCCACTAGAGGGCTAAAATGACCCATAGCATTGGGGTAATGCCCTACTTTTCCAAAAGGATGCAAATACTGTAGGTTATTGAAAGTGCAGATGTGTAAACTGGTTTCCATTTTAAGTAAACCCTGGGAACATATTAAATTAGCGACGACGGTAAGGCTGCATTTAGCAGTGCCCCTGCCTTACCTCTCAGCTGCTTGACTCACCACTTACTGTAAAATGGTGTTGAATGTACTTTACATCCAAGTATTTATCAAATTAATATCTCACCCTTTTTAACAAAAACAACAAGCCACATAACACACATATCAGCCAAACACAGCATAGAAACCTCAGGATGTTTAATTTCCATAGAAAGGTTTAGTGTAACAAAATACCATTAACTATTTATCAAAAACTTTATATTTAATAGCCAATCAGAGAGAAGATACTTCAGGTTGTTTACGTTTTCAATGAAGGATGAATGACTTACTTCAGAAGAAGATCTGATGAGCAGATGAGGTTCCAGACCGACTTGTCTGGCTGCTACTGCCGTCGTTCTACAGTGATTTGACTGAACGTCTCCAACGGTGATCACCGCATTGCACTCCTTGTGAATTGCATCGCCCAATAAAAACTCAAGTTTGCGTGCCTGATACCAAAATTACAGTAAAGGTAAATTATCTAGTAGCTTTCAAAGGTTGACTTTTCTGTTGAACGTATTCTTGTCCTAAACAAAGTTTTGCCAACACCTTTGAATTTTCTGTCACAAATATCTATGACTAGACCTACAGGTATTAAACCTATACCAGTATCAGTGGCGTAGTTGAGGGGCGCTACCTCAATTAATAAGGTGATTTTTAAATATTTGAGCATGATTTGGAGAGGGAGGGAGGTCCAGGGTCGCAAAAATTTGTTGAGGGGGCCCGTGCCCCTGCACACTAATCAGGAAGTCACATATAGCCTCTGATAGTGTGGACTGAGCTTTTGCTTATGTTGCATATCATGTATATGGTTGGTCTTGTGAAACACACTAAATACATAATAAAAAATACTTTATTGCAATTTTCATCAAAAGACAAACTATACAATAAAGAAATCAAACTGAAATTCACTAAAACTTCCAGAGTGTTTATCACTGGTAATCCAGGTCCATGTGCCTAAAGAATTTTATTATTAAATATTAATTTATCATTAGAGCACTTACTTTATTGCCACTTAGCGTAATGCCTGTCATATCATCTCGTTTGATTGACACGTCGAAGCCTGTAGGTACACCTGGCAGGTTCCATTTATAAATGGGGGTGAATGGTTGAATAAGCTACAAGAAAAATATTATAGCATCTCAAATTCATAATGATACAGCTTGTTTGTTTTGCTACACAATAGGTACGGGACTGGGATTATGCCAGGGCAAAGGTAGATAGCTGGCACTTAGAGACTTAGGACTGTCTTGCCACCAAACCATTACATTATTGTTAAGTCTTCAAAAAAAATTTATTATTAATTTTAAACCACAATATAAACAATAAAAACCAATAAAAATATTTAACACCTCAATTTCTAATGCATACAAATAGATAAGGACACAGAAAAAAAAAAAGACCAATACACAGCATATGTTCTGGAATGAAGTTGGGAAAGAGCGAGGTTTAATCATGTTCAATATAAACAATAACAATTCATTTTAGAACTTTTTACAGGACTGTCTGCATGGAGCTAAGCAATGGTATCATCAAACTATAAACAATGTTTTATCTTTGGAAAACTACAAAAGCAAACATGGATTGTGGTAATATAGAGTAAGAATAGACTACAGGTCAAAGGTTAGGTAAAGAATGGCAAAAAACAGTTTAACAATATAAAAGAAAATACAAGAAAGGTGCCAGTTCATTATGTCACCATAGAAAGTGACAATTTGATGTGACAAACACACACACACTAAAGCTGCATTATTTAAAAAAACATACAATCCGCTAACAGTGTGGCACCCTCTATATAAACACCATGCATTTTGCATTAAACATGCATCAAAATACTCAAATTTTACAGTAAAGTTACCTGCTTTATTTTAGTCACCTTTCAACTACACACCTGTTAATTATACAAACATTTTTAAAACCCTGATAATCAAGTGAAAATAGGTGGGAGGTGGGGAAAATTTAGCAAAATAAAGTAGCAGAAAGAAATGGCTGCTGAATGAAGGGAAGAATGACACCTTCCGCAACCTCTCAAAACAGATGCATCCCTGATGACTAATGGATATGTTGTTATATCAGATCTTGACTTCTTTTCAATTAACTGTTGTTGAATTTATCCTTTTTACATTTTCAATTTATATAGCCTTGGTCTTCGTAATTTTCTCTTGATTTTTGTCATTTGATTGTATTTTTATTGTATGTGTTGCTGGGCTAAGGACGATTACAATACTTTTTAACTGATTAGGTTACACAGGGTAAAGAAAAGTAAATATATAAATTATAATTATCACAAAAGCAATTGCCAGAAAACTGTACACAGCAATGAGTAAATAATGACTTTAGGTTTGTTTATAAATGATCCACTTGGATCGTGTGACCAACGTAGAAGCGCTGGGGTCAACAAGGAACTGCTCATGGGCTTATCCAGAATTGTTTCTGTGTGTGTCGTTTTTGGAGCTTTTCTGTGGGAGACAGGAAAAATGATTACAGCGCCATCAGCTTGAAGCAGCTGGCAGGCTCAGTTTCAGAATTGCTGGAATTGAGATACTGTAGATTACGTCATGCAATTGGCAAGGTCTTTGGACTCATTGCTGGTACCTCAGCGATGCCTTTTCATTTATGTCATTGTGAAAGGCCCTAGAAAAAAAATGTCTTTGGAAAAAATGTGGGCCTTTGAAAATTTTGGG
The DNA here is from genome assembly GCF_011630105.1 of Anneissia japonica. Taxonomy (NCBI): domain Eukaryota; kingdom Metazoa; phylum Echinodermata; class Crinoidea; order Comatulida; family Comatulidae; genus Anneissia; species Anneissia japonica. The sequence continues at coordinate 57,098 of NW_022712990.1, forward strand.
GATGTCATACGACCTTGTGTTATCAATTGGGTGAGAGAATGCCAGCATTAGAAGATCTCAAGGAATAAATGATTGAAGGGGGCTAACATGGCTTTTATTTTAACAGAAACACTAAATATACAAAGTAAGTATTACAACACTGTCATTCACTAACTGGACAAAAAAAAAATAATAATACTGATTGCAGAATTAAGAAGTGCTGTATATAGTGAAACTAAAAATTAAAAAAAAGAATTCAAAAGAAAAAACAATTTTTATCAGGAATATGATATTTGCAACAATGAATATTGTCAAAAACAAACCTTCACACGGAATTTTGGGATTGTTGTTAGGCGTTTCACCACCCACTCTGGGGGGTTGTAGGGGAACAGCTTTGAAGGATCTAAACTTCCTTTTGAATAACTGTCTTTCTCAGAGTCCTCACCCCTTTGGTTCCATTTAATGTTTGCCGTCATTGTTCCATACAATTAGTAGCTGTAGTACTAGACCTGTAATGTACAAAAAAGCATGTTCAATTCAATTTTTTTTTTTATTAACTTTCTTTCAGCACTGACAGTTCCCTCAAAATAATAAGGGCTTCGTTAAACCTAGAGTCCTTGGGACTACATACAATCCTTTTATTTATTTATTTATTTTTTTTCGAAATCCATAATTTCCAGCAGTGGGAGGTGTTTCGAAGCTAGGCCTACGCTAGGCCTAGGCTTGGACATCAACAACAAAAACAGGCTCGCCGCTCGTGTCCGGAACACGCAACAATTCGTAATAGTACAGTTCAGTAGTAGTACTAGGCCTAGTAGTAGTGAGCGGAGCAGGCCAAACCAGCCTAGGCCTACACTAAATTGCCTATAGTAGTACTGTAGACTTATTCTACAGTTAAACTTGAAATTCAACTTAATGTAGTTTGCGTTACAGTTTACCGTCAATTTGAACTGATAAGGGCGAAAAGCAACTGGTGTGACCGAAATCAAAGAGTAAACAGTACAGTACTCTTTCAACCCTTTGCCGAAATGGAACAAAAAAGAAACATTGAGATTACGCCCTCTATCTACCGATCGAGGATTAGAAAACTTATACAGTACTGTAAATTATAGGCCTCTGTAATTTTCAACCCAGAATATATTTATTAGTTTTAGGCAGATGTTAATACCTGTTTTTAACAATGGTTACAATAAATATAAGGACAGTCCACATAAACAGTACACAATTTAGCTTATACAGAAAAATATTAAATATTTGAAAAAATTCACGAATCAAAACAAACTTTATAAAAATAGTAAAAAAAATTAATCAACAAAGCATAAAATATTAGATTTATTAAATGTTACGTATTTTACATCTGCAAAAATACATAGTTTTATTACAATAAAACTGTAAAACTATCAACAAAGCATACATTTCATTTAAAAGAAAAAAAAACGTTATATAAAACGGTAAAACAATAAAATAATTTAAAATATGAATTTTGTAGGCCCTATTTGGTCTTAAAACTGTTTATGAATTAGTAGACTTCATTATTTGGTTCCAAGCTCTTGCCCCGGCAATCCGTAAGTAATTCTTAATGGAACTACAATTAGGGATCCTGGGGCGGATGCAGTGGATGCGATCGCAACCCCTAGATTTTCAAGAAACATAAATGTTAAACTTTATTGTTGGTAAGAATACCAGAAAGACTTCAAAGGTATGAGAGTGCAATTTTCGGCACCTAAAGATTCATTGTCAAAATGTTCCCCAACCATGGTGGTGCTGACGTGGTATGGACTCTTACGCTGCCCAAAAAAAAGATTACAATTACACAACTCCGAAGAGAATTATATACTCTTGAATATAATTTTAATTCAGAAAAAAAAAACAAATCACATGCAACAATCAATTGGGAACATATGCTGAATTATGTGTAATATAAAATTACAAATAATTAATTATAAGTATTACACTAATTGGCAAATATAAATATATTAACCATTATTAAATAAAGTTCAGAGCAAATACTAAAAATCAAATTCGTCCCTCCAACATGTCTCAGTTCCCACTACACAACATTCTCTTCCCGAATAGCTTTTTATCTTCTCTGCCACATTCTGCACCTGATAACCGTATACCTAACTGCATTATTACTGTCTCTTATACACATCTAGATGTGTATAAGAGACAGGTACCAAAGATACTAGAAATACAAGAT
>NW_022712990.1:59728-65044 GCF_011630105.1 Anneissia japonica
TTTCAGGGGCGGATCCAGAAATGTCCAAAAGGGGGGGGGGGCCGGAAGGAGGCCGAAAGTTGGGCCGATTGAGACAACACTGTCGTAGGGGGTCCGGGGCATGCCCCTGCAAAATTGTTGTGTTCTAGACGCCCGAACATAACATTTGAGGCATTCTGGGCTATCATTTTTTTCTTTTTCTCTCTTTTTTTCTTTTTTTTTCTTTTTTTTACCTCCCAAAAGGGGGGGCCGGGCCGGCCCCCCCTAAATCCGCCCCTGATAAAATAAAAGGACAAAAAGATTACAATTACACAACTCCGAAGAGAATTATATACTCTTGAATATAATTTTAATTCAGAAAAAAAAACCAAATCACATGCAACAATCAATTGGGAACATATGCTGAATTATGTGTAATATAAAATTACAAGTAATTAATTATAAGTATTACACTAATTGGCAAATATAAATATATTAACCATTATTAAATAAAGTTCAGAGCAAATACTAAAAATCAAATTCGTCCCTCCAACATGTCTCAGTTCCCACTACACAACATTCTCTTCACGAATAGCTTTTTATCTTCTCTGCCACATTCTGCACCCGATAACCGTATACCTAACTCCATTATTATTCAATTCTACCGTATCACAGCAAGTTTTCTTTTGTTCGTTCATCTCTAGACTAGACCCCATGCTGGGGTCTAGGTCATGTATTTGTATTTTAGGCCCTTGGCACATTTACAAAACAAAATAACATTTAGAAAACAGAAGAAAACAAATCACATCTTCTTATAATAAGCTAAGTGAAGATACAGTATTTTGATACATTATATGAAACATTATAATCAATTGATGACATTATTTGATAGAACTTAAACATTTTTGGGTTTATACAGTATATGTATATAAGAAAGATGGAATTAAGTTTTTCCTAATGTAAAATGTAAACATACTAAAGTCAAATAAAATTCATCTTCTATGCATTGATATGAGCATCATTTCCATATTCTATTTGGCTTTCTTTAATTCTAAGTTTAAAATAATAATTCAAATTTTTGTTAAAATATGTCTATGTCAATGATGATCACTTGCTCTGAATACAGAATGGTTAATGGTAATAATAAGAATAATGAAGGCTGCCCTCATGAATGTATCATCATACAATAGTTGGTTCATCTTCAGGGTTCATCCAGTTCTGTACCAATGTTTCTCCAGCTGACTGCATCTGAACATCTCCTAGCCGCCCATCAAACATGCTAAATATTCCACCTGATGCACACAAAAAAAAAGAACATCAGAATGTGTTCATCTGTTTCCCTGCATACAAAAATACAAACCACCAATAATCACTAAATTTTATTCTACACACATGCACAACTATCTTTGTTTTTACCATGTTACACAGTGCATGTTGATAAGGATTGTTTAAGAATGGCAACCTTAGCAAGATGAAAAGTTGGAGGGATTCTCAAATTTTACAGCCCTTCCTCAATAACCACAAACATGGATACATACCTGAATGTAGAAAGAGTATTCGGCTGCCTTTGAACTTTGACCTGTGTTTCCTGAGCTCGTTGGTCAGTGCTAGTGCTGATTTACCAGTGTATGTGTGGTCAAGCAAAATCATCTAGATGTGTATAAGAGACAGCCTATTTAAAAATATTTTAAATCAGTATAAAGAACTGTCTACACACTATCACATTTCCTGTGACAGCTTCAGTACCAAAGAAAGTGTCCCTTTAATAGGAGGGGGTGGTGTCCTAAAGGAAGGGGGTTCTACTGACTTTTTTATTCATTCTCTGTTTTTACTATCATATCTATAGTATATACCCCAGTGGGGTCCTTTGTCAGCATCTACTCAGATTCAGAACTATCTAGACAAGAAGTTTTATAAATACAACAATAACTTATTTTTTTTTGTCACATTTGTTTTCTTACCCAATTCCTCTGGTTTTGAAATGCCGTATCCTAGTCCTTTTGCTCCCTCATGGATGTTGATGATGTCATGTGACCTCACCGTGTCACCTAAACCAATACTGTTGAGAGTCTCATTGATATGAGAGTGAAAATATTCCGCAGTGTCACACACAGCAAAGGCATGCACCCTGAAAATAAAAGCAAAGGTGTCTTTTACTACATTGCCTCTAAAACATTTTGTATATGTTCTATGATGACCGTTTCATGCATATTTTTATATATATTTTATCTACTGTATAATGTGATGGTAAGAAAAGAGTTTCCCTTTAGCGGAATAATAAAGACATCAGCTGCATTTAAAGGACAACGTACTAAGAGCGTCTGATTTAAGCCCTGTCAAGATTAAGTGTCAAACTTTGACCCTAGTACACTTAAGTTCACTCCATACATGTGTGTGTGTACTAAGTCATTATGTTTTAATAGCTGATGCCCTGCAGGTTTTTTACCAAATAAAAAGATCAATTTAATAAATACCTGAGATGGGATCCAGTAAGGAAGTTCCCAATAGCAACACCTGCTGTTCCACCACTGCCTACAGTTAGTATGACATCATCAAACCTGTCAGTCACTCCCTAAAATAATAAATCAATTAATTAATCTCTATTAATCAATAAATCTATCCATACATAGATTGCCTGGACATGGCTTAAGCAAATCACTCACTAAAACAATCAATCAATCAATTAATCAATTTAACAATCAATCAATCAATCAAAATGATAAAAAAATATATCCACATCATCAAACAACCAATTGAGCAATAAATCAAATTAAATTTATTAATTAAATCTATTATTACATTAATACATCATTAATGAACAAAATCAATTAAAACGATCAATCAATCAATAACATCATAAGCATGCTTGTAAGGAGCAAGTGATGCATCGTGTAAGGTATTGGACTACTGATCGTGAGGTGCAATGTTGCACTCTCATGTCCTATGTATGCATATAGGCGCAATTTAAACTCTTTGGGACTGGAATGTTTTAATCGTTTAAATTAATCAATGCATGATTAGAGCCCAGGACCCCTGGATTACCAGGCAAGCATCTCAACCGACAAGCTACAAAACTACTCAAAATTAAACACTGTTTATATATATGTACTCTATAATAGATCTATTAAGATTTGTGCTGGATGAAAAATCACATGTTTTAATATATTAGTTTGCAGGTAGGTTTGCCAATCAACTTACCTGTTCTAAGAGTTCTTGCCAGCCACACAAGTAACCATGGAGACCAACAACATTGGATCCGCCAATAGGGATCGAATATGCTTTAATACCCTTTTCCTCTCTAAAAAACATAAGGAAATAACATATTTGGCAACATTTTAATAAAAAAATATGAATATGCTTAACAGTGGGTGACACGTCCCCCGATTTTACAAAGTTGGGGGGAGGGGAATCATATCAATTGTCCCCCCCCACATTTTATCAATCTTCTATAGTTAAAACTCCACTTTTCAAAACGAGTAAAAAGTACAACAACAATTGCGAATGACTGTCATGAATTTTGTCTGTTCACTTGTGCTCTGTTTCAAGTGCAGTGCATATTTCCAGACAAAAATCGAGTAAAAACGCAGTTATTTTTTACATTTTGTAACCATCTCAGTAAACATAAATTTATTGTGAAAACAAAGTACTGTACGTTGTAGAAACTGAAAGCGTGTAAACCTATCAGGCCAACATTTTTACAAACTCAGAAGTGAACAATTTCTACTATAAATGATTTATTCCTTTTGTATATTAAGACCAGTATACACTAAGTGTTTAATATTATCTGCATACATTGCTTATCCTAATTTCAAAACATTATAGTTAGCCAATTGAATTTTATATAGCCGTTATTAAACAATAATTGTACAGCCTTCGCCAAGTACATGTTTATCTATTTCAATTTATTTAAATAGCAATATCAGTTCAAGTTCAAGAACTCCGATGTTTTGTTGACGCAATCTCGCCATGTCATGATAATGATAAATTAAATACAAATCACCTTTATGGTTGGGAAATAAAAATGCTAACTAATGTTTTGTGCGCTTCCATTCTCCCTAGTCCTGTTTGATCGTAAATTAGACGGTAGTACTTCCACTCATAATATTGTAGTCGCAATAGTACAAGACTGTTCCCCTCACCCTCCTCTTTCCACAACGGATCGACGCGCTTGTTCTAACAAAATCTGTACCATAATCTTCTGGTAGAGGAACGTGTGTAGAGGAATTTTTTGATGAAATATGCACCCAAAGGATGTCAGAACATGATTGACAAGTTGCTTTCCATTAGAATGTTAGTGGCAAGAGATCAACAAGATGACACAGGATGAAGGTGATGGATGCAAGAGGATGGTTTGATTGATTGATTGACAAGTTGCTTTCCATTTGAGGAAAATCAAAAAAAGTGGTCAAAACTTTCAACTTACTGCAGTCTGTCGGCAAGCCGCTGCATTCTGGGCTCAAGGTCGGTCTTCTCTTGAGCTTTTATGGGAACCAAGTACATGGATGCACCCATCAAACTGTTCAGTAACATGTTCCCATGACAACCAGTCTCAGAAAGGTTCTAATAAAGATGACATAATAAAGATGCAAAATTAATTGCTGAATGATTGAAAACATGAGATGAATGTGTTAGGTAATGATTTATACTTTTTATATTATTATTTTCATTTATTTACTTGGAGCCCTGGGGAGCAGTTGGTGGGGCATAGGCAGTGAGTATAAGCACAGCTTTAAAGAAGTGGGAAAAGTCAAGGCTAGTAAAAACACTAGACTCAAATTAGACCAGTGGATAGAGCAGGCGATTTTTACACTGAATGTCATAACAAATTGAGAATAAAGGGGTCCAGGGAAAGACATTCAGACCAAGGGTCCAACAACCATGGTAGGGCTGAGAAAAACTATAATTGTGGCACCTAGATTGCTGGAAATGGCTCTCTTACACTTAAATTTGAATACAATTTTCTTTTATGTTTTCTCCATTCTTTAAAAAGAACTTAAAGAAATATGAAGGGGCACATGTCAGCTGAGTCCCCCAGGGTTCCATCTTCAATCTGTCACTGATAAGTATTTACCTCTGACCTGGACCTGAGTAGAAGATGAGTTTCAATACCAAGTTGTTTAGCTGCAACTGCTGTTGTGCGACAATGGTTTGACTGAACTCCACCACATGTTATCACTGCTTGGCAACCAGTTGCTAAGGCTTCACCTAGTAAAAACTCCAGTTTCCGCACCTAATAAAAACATAAACTTATGACAGAGGGCGCTGATAAATTTGAATTTAAAAACAAAATGACTGACAGAGACGAAGCAGAGGACAAATAATAAGGACTTGTCCAGACTATCAAATATTATTTGACCT
>NW_022712990.1:65141-69729 GCF_011630105.1 Anneissia japonica
TTTGAAAAGTCTGTAGATTTACGTACATAAACTGATATAAAATTTTAAATTGTGAGAAATATTTTGAAAATATTATTTTGATCTTAACAATTGAATTTGTTCCACAGGAACTGAATGAGTTTGAATTGGTCATCTGGCAAACCTACTGTATTCCCACCTTTTTAATAAGCACTTCCTCGTAATAGAGGTTGGCTGTAGAGTTAAAAGACATTTTGCAAAAAAGTTTCCCTTTAATATTAATAAGAGTGCCCTAAAGCAGGAGTTCTACTATACAAAAAAATAATCATTACTGCAAGCATCTTACTGTAATAACCAATCTACCATTGAATCAATAAATCTTACATGAACTAGAAAAAGCTCAAAAAAGTGCAAAAATTTTCTTGTACATACAGTTGCCAATAAGCTAATTCATAGTTACAATTGTGACATATTAAAAACACCATCCATACAACATAGCTTTCAAGAATGCGCAGTTCTAACTACAATTAAGACTTTTAGTTTGACATTATTGGATTTTTGGAATAAGCCTTTGATTTTCACATGATTGCTCTTACAAATATCAAATTTTATTTAAATATTTATAAAATATCTTTCTTTATGACTGACTGGCTCTTCTCTCTTAGTATAGTTTAAACTCACCTGTCAGTCACCATCTTACAAATTTAATATTTGTTTCCTTTTGCTATTAATCAGTATTTTGCCCAAGTGATTTCAATCTCCTGCTCTATGCAGTGATTTCTAGCTTTTGATCAGCTTTTAAAAATTGACTGATTAATACATTAAAAAATAAAATTCTCATATATCAAAATTGATTTTGATTAAAGTTGATTTTGAACATCAAATATATTTATATACAATTGGATTTTTTCCTACCTTAACTTTCACTAATGGAATCATTTTAAGGTGGCCTGCCCAATCAGGTGGCCTGTAACTGAGTAGTTTATATGAATTGATCTTTGTGTGTTGGCATCTGTGATTCGTTGTTGCAAGCAGTAGATGTCTTTTGAAATGACTGATCTTCACCTGGCAAATTAGAGCCTTTACTTTGAATGCAATCATCATGACATTAACATAATTGTTAATTACCTGTTTAAAAAAGGATTTATAAACATTTTATTAATTATTACCAAATACATTACCAAAAACACCATCATTCTTATCACTCCAATGTACCTATTTAAGAATATAAAATTTTTTTAAATGATTAAATTTTCCATTTTTATCAAATTAAAAATATTTGAAATTCGAAATTTTGGCTGGGTCCCTAAGAACCCACAGTAGCCACAGTGCAATGCCAGTACCAACATATCTAATTCTCACGCGAGGATTGTTGAAGGAGAAGAGCAATCTGACTTCATTTAAAACCTGACTAAGGGTCTACAGTGCAAGAAGCAGGGACAATGCTCTTGACCAAATGCTTAGCTATAAATATAACTTTAAACATTTTCATGTTACTACATTAGGATAGGCCTAGACTCAGCGGCGACGCCAGAGATTTGTCGACAACCGGTCTAACGAAGGTATGAGACAAGCAAGCGCCAATGAAGCTGATCGGCCCAGAATAAACCTCCCTTGGACCTTGTACGATGCACGAAGTGAGTTTTTATGGCTTAGAATAGACCACAATAATATGACATTGGCAGTCAAAATAACGGTAATGTTATGTTATTTTTGTAGAAGCGGTTGGCGCATCGGTTGTAGCTTGGACTCCCAACCTTTAGGTGGGGGGACTAGGCCCTAGAGAGACCGAGCCTTGCAAAAGTACTGTAGTACTTGGATTTGGGAGTTGAATAGCTCAGTGGTTAAGATGCCTGCCTTCTGATCCCAATGTCCTGGGTTCAATTCCAGTCACGGCAGGAATTTTTCTCCCGACCAAAAACAACTCCACTCCCTAATAAGCCTCATAAAGTGACTTAGTTGCAAAGTGACTTAGTTTATAAAGCATCATTCTCATCCTGCAAGTGGCGAGTGTACTTGCTGTTGGATGTGAAGGAAATGAAAAAGAAAAAGAAAAAAAAAAAAGTAAAAAAGAAGTAGGCCCTTAAAATTAGTGTAGACCACTACTCTAGACTAATACTACTAATACTACTACCTAGTTTTCATTAGTTTCTTGGTTTTTGCCAAGCCTAGCAAAATAGCCTAGAGCCTACCTACCTACCATACTACTTAGGGCCTAGGCCTAGCCTAGTACGGTAGGCCTAGGCCCTAGGCTCCTACTGAGAGGCCAAGAAAAAGATTATCAAATAAACAAAATGACTCCTTGTTTATTGTACGCTTTACGGATCCCCGTGTTACGTTTACAGTACGTAGTTAGGGACCCGGGCAAAGCCTAGCTATGCTAAATATTCCTCCTTACAATCTTAGGCAGAGGATGAGGTTCTGCTCCTCCGCCGATTGCTCCGATCATCAACACATGCGTAAACTCTGAAAATTATACAGACATTTACGTGCGAAGTCTAATAGTAATACTGCCCTCTACAGAAATAAAGTCATTTTTTTCTGTTTCAGAGACTTATGAAAATTCCAACTAAAATATTGAATTTCTTATTTAATGATTTTTAACTTCCAGTGAGAATTACATAAATTAATGGTTAGTCTTTCGTCTTTAGTTTTTATTTTTGTTTAGAAAGTTTAAATAATATTTAAGGGTTATGAACTAATATGATGGTGTAGGAGCAGGCAGGTAATTGTATTATCCCCGATACAATGATGCATTATCGATACGATACGTGATATGATTTTTATGAAAACATTGCGGTATTTGATTTAACTGAAATTGAAATTAATGACCGACACAATGTTGATAACGACAGCAATAAAGACTACTTGGATAATTACGACGACGGTGATGATGATTGTTGGCTGATTATTGATGAGAGTTAATTTTACACGTCAAGTACAAAACACTCCTTTTAAGATTTAAAGATTGCTAGGGAAAAATCATAAAATAACACACAATCAAACAATGAATTTATAAGGCACGTAATACAGCAGTCTCTATACAAGGCTGTACAGGAGGTGCCATGGCAATATACCGTGCTACAGCTCCAACTATTGTGGTTGGGGAAATCTGGACCCTCCATTTAATTTGTCTTCTCTCCCGGTTCCGCCCTCTTCTTCCCAAGGGCGGAACCGGAGGGAGGGGGAGGTGAAGTTAGGCGACACCCTCAAGTGAACAAATTATAAGAATAAATTTCTCTAGACGCTCGGAAATGGCACTCTCATATTGTAAAAATGCTTTTGTCAAAGCAATGTTCCTCCTCAAAAATTATTCCTGACGGGAGCTATACTTCTCTATCTCAAACAACCTCCCCTCACGGGCGTCGCAAAATGTCTAATAAAGGACCTGTATTATATTCTGTACTGGAGTCGAAAAGCAAATTATTATTATAGCACAGAATTGGCACTCATTCAGACTTAAAAATTTGAATATTTTATCTCCATTTTTAAAAATTTGTGACAATTTTAGTGGGGGTGGGGGGAGGTGGCAGCAGAGCACCACTTGCGTTACGCCACTGAGCATGGGTAGACTGTTCTAGCTGGTAGTAAATTCCCTACCGTACTAATTCGTCTTTGGCTTTTTTTTGTACACCTCTGATGATATATGAAATCCTTGGAAAATCAGCGTCGGGGATATAACGTTGTGTTCGTCGTCAATCAATAGAAAATTCAAAATTTAAAATAGTATAGTGGTAAAATAATCGAGCTCTCATTTTACCCACTGCTAGGTCCGCCACTGATATCGTGGGTACACTTTTATTTTTCCTCTTATCAATTTTTTTCTCCCTCTTTTTAAAAATTTTTCGGCGGAACTGACGTGGGTGAGGGAGGGAGCTAGCCTCCCCCTAGTGTCAATCCGCTGGATCCTACTTCCAAAACATGAATCGGTCACTCTGATCATGAGATTGTCTGTCTGTTCATTTCGAAAAATAGGAAAACACGAGTAGGGCAATTTAGATCCATTAACTTCTGATTCGTACATCATTAATAATATTATATAATGGATGTATTTTATAATGGCTGTATTTTATAACTTGTACGCCTAATTGTATCAACGTGTTATTGTTTTGTGTACTGAGTCACCTCTTTTTAAAAGCGCATTGTACCCTCCAGTGGGTATTAAAAATAGCTCATATTTGTTCAAAATATACAAGACCTATGTTTTGTTTGCCTACTTCGAAACAAATTAAAAATTTTTATTTATTTGAAATTGATGAACGACAATTTTGATGGTGACGTCGATAAGGACGATGATTACGACGATAGGCCTACTGATGATAACGTTGGCAGTGTTACGATGACTATAATGAGAGTAAATTTTACACATCAGTGAATACTTTTCGTAAATAATAGTTTATATTCCTGAACCAAAGTTTCTTCAATTAAATGTGATTACAACAATTAAATACACGTTGGGGCTTCGTATATAGTTACATACCCTATGTCTGTGATAAGATAATTATTGATTTTCTTTGTCGATTTTCGTATAACCACTAACAACCAATCACACACAATTACAAATGAAGCGTTTCTATATTCAATAACAAAAACTTACAGGCCTAAAAAATAATGTTCCTTGTAAAATAAC
>NW_022712990.1:69884-74333 GCF_011630105.1 Anneissia japonica
TTATTAAGGAATTAAAAAAAAACACTCCACCACATAAAATACAAAGAGAAGAAAATATCTAGCCGGTGTTATGTATATTGATAGGATACTTCATTGAAATTTTAGTAGTCCGAAAGTTTAGAAATTCAATTATATTATATTACAATATGACGTCACAAAATTTGTAAACTGGGCTTAAGATATGGAGAACTATTTTTGAAAAAAACTTAACTTATCATCTTAATACATAAACAATCCGGATAATGTAATGAATATCACATTAAATGAGCATTGCGTACTAGTATTTATAATTTATATCAATTCAAAGTCATAATTATAATTGAACCATTAACTATAAAACTATAAATAACACTTACTCTACAAAAAACTGTTCAGTATAAGTTTGAATTCCTAAAAGTTATAATTATTACATTATTATCATTATTCAAATTCATATATACAGTATTTAAAGTGCATGATTTAGATTATCAATATTGCAAATTAGTCATTTATTGTAATATTGATATAAAAATATAAATTAGACTTACTCAAAAATACCTCATAATTATACATACAAAAGTGAATTACTGCTTATGTATAATAATTAAACATGACAGGCACTGTTATTATTATACAGCATAAATACAATTATTTAAACTGTACAATTATAACAATTAAAAATTATAATTATATAAATTTAATTAAAGTGAGTGATACACAAGCCATTTATCTATTGACCTTCAAGTATTATGAATTGAATTTTGTATAAAAAAAAACTTCTAAAAAGTAGTTTATGTTAATGCATAGCAGCGCTAGGGAGTGACGTCATTTTATTCATAAGAAAACACAATTTTGATGTTGGAAGTACATGATTTAGATCATCAATGTTGCACATTAGTCATTAATTGTAATATTGATATAAAAATATAAATTAGACTTACTCAAAAATACCTCATAATTATATATACAAAAGTGAATTACTGCTTATTATGTATAATAATTAAACATGATAGGCACTATTATTATTATACAGTATAAATATTACAATTATTTAAACTGTACAATTATAACAATTAAAAATTAAAATTATATAAATTTAATTAAAGTGTTGATACACATCCCATTTATCCATTGACCTTAAAGTATATATGAATTGAAATTCGTATAAAATAAAGTTCTAAAAAGTAGTTAATGTTAATGCATAGCAGAGTTAGGGAGTGACGTCATTTTATTCATGAGAAAACACAATTTTGATGTTACAGGATTTGTACCCAGGACCCTGGGGATGTTAAAGCAAACATTTTATCGACCAGGATAAAAATCCACTTCACTTGAATGTCTATACAACTAGGCCTATACTGTGATGACGACATTATTACATGCGTATTGCAATCATTTATGTTACAATACTAACATTGTGATCCATGTACTATTTTGCGTGTGTGTGTGTGTGTGTGTGTGTGTGAAGTGGTGGGGGGGGGGGAACTTGGTGTACCAGCTGTATGTACTGACGTAATCAGGTAAGTACTGTATGTTAGACTGGCTATCCATGCATTATGTAATTTCTTACATGCTTTTATTTCTCTGGAATCCTGACTTCATTTGGTAGTCTGTCAGATTTCGCCAGCCTTGATCAAACTTCCTGCATTGTGATTGTGACAAAATGATTGTATCAGATACTGTACTGATAAATACGAATTAGATTTGCAGGCTTGATGACGACTGGCATATCTGGTGTTACCCAGAAGTCTTTTGAGTAAGAACTACAGTAGTGCCGAATCAATGTAATGACAAATGTATTGATATAAGTTTTCTGCTTAAATATTTTATTTCTCTTCACTTCAATCAAGAATGTACCAACATCGGAATCTTTTAGTTTGGCTTGGCTTAACGAAAAACATCATCAGCTGAGTTCCGACATCACTAGTGAGTTAATTACACTGTGAAAAAATAAATCCAATTGTATTTTTAAATAATTAGGATTATTTTGCTAAACATGCTTAATAAAATCTAATTTTATTTGTTTATCATCTTCAGTAATAATTTTTCGGAGTTTATTTCATGCTATCTTATGTCAAATTTATCGGTAAACTCCTTAGCTATACTTGTTATACTTGCTAAATTAAAATTTACTGCAGCTTTAATGTTTAATCTTAGTGCATTTGTCTCTCTACCTGCACAACTTAAATAAATTAATGAATAGAATAAAGAAATACCTTCTGTTAGTGCTTTTAATACCAAACTGAGCTTAAGGATTTTCAGCGAATCAGTGAATTCCTTCATATTTTTTTCGCTGAGTATCTGTTGGTCTTCTAGATCGTTGATCATACTCCAGCCGTCTTTATACTTCTTAGAAGGCGTATTATACAATTGATCGATCTGCGTCACATTATCTGGGGTCAGTACCATTCCAAATTTCATTAGCCTTTGTCTGTGAGATGTGAATGTTTTTGAAATGGTTCCTTCCTCAACATCTGGGAATGATGGCAGTTTTTGTTTAATCTTGAATAAAAGACCAAACTGTTTGGTTATGCTAATAGTATCACACAGGAGTCCAAGATTCTGTGAACTCAGATGACCACGTGCAAATAATATATTCAGCAGGTCCATCGTGTGAGTTTCTGGTGATAGCTCGTAATTGTCCATCTTGTCTCTGAACAACACTTTTAGCAAAGGAACACTTTTGTTGCTGTCATACCATTGTGAGACAATAGTTTTTAGCTCTCGCAACTTCTTATCTGACAATGCTATGAAATAATTATACATTCAATATGTATATCATTTTCCATTTGTATTTTTTAAATTTAGATTTTTCATAAATATATATTTCAATATTAAATTTAATATTTTCACAGTTGCCGGGAGTAAATTGTTTGTTATTATATTATTAATTATTACAAGCATCCCTACAAATCATACAGTAAATAATTATAATAATATAATTCTAATAAAAAAAAATTGTGAAGTTTACAATTCTCTTCCATACAAACGTATAGTGATGCTGGGTCCACCACAATCAGTTCAGGTAGTTTTTTATTTTATAATTATCTAAAAACAGTAATTATCTAAACAAAGTTAAGGAAAAGATAATTTGAAAAAATAATATGAACCAAGAAACATCAAGTGGAACAATGCGATAAGTGCATGAAGATTATTCCTCTTATAAAAGACTATAGAACTACAAGAGGTCCAACTCTCGTGGTTTGGTTGAAACGTAATCCTATATTTCACATTCACAAAATAGTCGTTTCTAATCGGATTCAATTTTTTACAAGCCTCTGTTGTAGTTGGTTCAGTTGGTTAATGTGTTTGCGTATAAAGTAGGAAGACATCGAGGTCCACCTGCTTTATACGTTTTACAGTATAAGTGTATCTACCAACCTGTATTCATACCCGAGGATTGATGAGCCGTATCCGTAACTGAGGATTTATGTAGAATACCTGTAATTATATAAATAATTATTTGTTTCACATTATAGTTATGTACAAGTTTTGTTACAATTATTACACATACATTTAAAATCCTTGATAAAAATTGTGTTGCAGACCAGTGTAGGCCTACTTAATACAGTTGCTGTAGTCAATCTTGTGAAGGACAATACAATGCAAAAAATAGCCCCAACAAATAAAATAAAATTTAATTTAATTATAAAATTAACTGAGAAAATGTTCTTTCTTGACAACAGACTAATCTGTAAAATGACAAAATAATTTGGAAATCATTTAATCTTGAATTCTCTAATTGTGTTAACAATCGTTTCTCTACCTAAATTGGTATTTACCCCATTCAAAATTATCTAATCATTTTATGAATTATTATTTCAATAGCCCAAACACATACCAGCTGCAAATAGCTTCTGTACATTAGCTGCCGGCATCGCTATAAGTTCACCAGTTTTGTCACAAGTCATATTCTCGTTCTTTAAGCAGTACTCAAGTTCTTGAAAGTGTGGTTCCTCAGTGTTTGAACAGACTAAGCAAAGGATTTTCAGAGCATAACCGACAACTCTCTTAGATGGATATACCTCACCTAGGTGTTGCTTTAAAACCTGAAAAACCTGTAAAATGTAATACAAATGTTTTACTTCAAATTCAATTATAATATGATTAGCCATTTGGTATCAAATCTAAATTAAGTAAAATCTCAGATCACCAATGATCAGTCAATGACATCATTACCTTCTTACAGACATCAGGATGCGGCTTGCAAGCTGACTTGTTTGTGCCGTCTGCGCCTCTCTCTTTCATCCGTGATATTTCAAGCTTTAAAATGAAAAAAAAATTAATTACAAACAATATTCAAAACACTGAGTTGTATAGTGTATTTTTTTTGTTTAATCATGGAGTGGAGCTGTTGCTTAGCGGTTAAGATACTTGTTTTAAAAGAGGAATATCCATCAAAAACGTCAACGGTGACCCTATAATTAAAAAGTAAATAAACAGAATAATAATGAAAACATACTGTACATA
>NW_022712990.1:75333-80371 GCF_011630105.1 Anneissia japonica
GCTATAATTCCATTGATCAAAGGTTTCTCCTCTGAGCCATGTAGCAGTACAGCATACTCATATATCAGCCTTATCCAAAATATGATCATTTGCAGATTTGTCATCTCAAAATGTCCCTGCATATAAACAATATCGTCAGCATAATTTTTAAAATAAAGTTATGGATAAATTGATATACAATTAATTACAGGCTGAAATTAATTATTTCAGGAATGGGTTTATTCCACTCAATGCATGATAATTTGTTTTACATTTTTCTTATTATTGATTAAACTAAATAAAGTTAAACAATTGAGTTCCTTAAATTAAATAGAATATTTAAATGGTTTACTTTTTTGGGATCTCTTCTTTTTGCCAGTTTATCCAAAGCATCTACCAAATTGAAAACAACTCCATAAGAATTTCCATCTGTAATAAAAATCTGGAAAGAAATAGGATATACAAACTGTGAGAAAGTATTCTATTTATAACAAAGAGAGGTAAACAGTGGCGTATCTAGGAATCGTGAAGTGGGGAAGCTGATTGGAAGCCTGAAAGTGAAGCGGGAGGGGGTGGGTGGGGGACTCGATAATCAGTTTGGGCGCTAACTCGCAAAATAAGATGATGAAGTTTTTTTAACAACGCACAACTTGACCATGATTGCGTATCTAACACCTCCTACACGCCACTACTGCAGTAATTTCAGCAAAATATTATTTTTGTATTCAATGCAGTGCAATTGTTATACAACACACTGGTACTGGTACGGTCATTTATAATGCGTCTCTTCCTTGTGATTATAAGCGCAGTTCCTTTCCCTGGTCATTGGGTCCACTTGCTAAGTGTTGCTGCTGGTAATCAGCACAGGAGCAGGCAACCCCACCAGGTACTTAGTTATACTCCTGGGTAGAGAGAAGCAATGCAAATGAAGTGTCTTGCTCAAGGACACAAGCGAAATGCACAGCGAGGGATTGACACCCGTTCCCGCTGCGCCAAACTGTTTCTATAAACACAATATCATACAGCCACATCCTTTCAGTACTGCGTGCATAATGATGATAGATTTTCGCAGTAATGCACAAATTAGTGATTGCGCAACTGTATAAGGATTTTTACTGAATGTGTGTTAAAAAAAATATATGGGCCTAGTCTGTATACGCTTTACGATTCATAGTCATAACGCGTTCACTTTAAATCTTTGAACTGCTTGTTTATCCTTCATACATTTTTCTTCGATTTTAAAGCCTCTGCCTCCATAAAAATCCACAAGCAAACACGGAAGATTCAGAAATTCAACGTCTTATCGTTTTATAAAATCCAAACGAGAATCTGGTTGAGGAATAGAAGGAAGTGCTACTTACGCCCTCACCTCCCCCCCCCCACCTTTTTTGCCACTAATAGTTTACAAGTTAAATGCATATTAATGTTACGAGCTACTCACTTTTGAAAATTTTGTTCCCTCCCACCCCCCTGACAAATTTTAGATTCCACCCCCGGAATCGCCACTTACTCGGTGAGTAATGAAATATTCAAGTTGGCCGGCATAGTCCCATATGCAAGTTACATCACTTGGCCCAGAACTCTTGTTGGCAAGTTTGTCGATGACTTTCTTGCGCATTTCATTAAGTTGATCGGTCGATACTCCCATTTCATGAAGCAGACCGGTAGATTCTCCCCTGTCTTCAGATATAGTTTTTTCTGAAAATAATTTGATAGTTAAATCAACATCAACAAGGGTGGCAACACATTTTTTTAAATATAGGCCTATAAAGACATGTTTCAACGTGTCACACATCATCATCAGGTGATAATGCTTAAGCTACTACCGGTTTATATACTACTGGTCTGATGTAAGACAAACACGAACATATTAAGGCAAGTCATCAGAGGCCATGAATACTATGGTAAGTCATGTATATAAGAATTAGAATGAAAGAG
Organism: Anneissia japonica; assembly: GCF_011630105.1. NCBI lineage: Eukaryota > Metazoa > Echinodermata > Crinoidea > Comatulida > Comatulidae > Anneissia > Anneissia japonica. The sequence continues at coordinate 77,251 of NW_022712990.1, forward strand.
TAGGTACGTTCACATAAGCTATCGTGATAAACTTATCATGATCTATTCATCATAACTTTAGCATGTTAGAGAAAACCGTTCATATAGAAACCATCATCATGATCTATTTATGCTAATGCGTGCAGTGTTGCATGAAAACTACCAGAAGCACAACCAATGAGGTTAAGATCTAACAGAAGCACATACCAATGAGGTTGGGACCTGTTTAATAAACTGAAGGCTGATTGGTTGAATTCAATCTCATGAATTAATTTATCACGTTAACCAAGGTTAATCATGATGAATCAACATGCTCCACTAGATCACAATAAGGTGATTAAGCTGAGCACGTTATTTGATTCTGGTTGGTTCACATAAAGTGACTGGCTTGATCATGATCCACTCGATCATGTTAAATTCTGAATGTGAACCTAGCTATTGATATTGTAATGAATTGTTTATTTTTTAATGTAATTTATTGTGGTGATGATGGAAGTTGTATTCATTGTTAAGATGATGATTATGATAATAATAAATGATGATAATGATGGTGATAGTGACGATAATGATGAGGGTGGTGACAACTTTAATTATGATGCTGATAATAATGATGGTTAAAATGTTGAGGATGATATTAATGACAAAGACGATGATGATAATAATGATAAAGATTATGATGATGATGATGATAATACTCATAATTCTAATATTATAATCGTTGACATTTTACAAATATTATACATATCCAGAAAACAGGAATGCTTGATTTATTTCACAATTCAAAATCAAATAAGCGATCTAGATTTAACGCAACCAGTAGCGTAATGCCCATGCGTTCTCGTGTGGCGGTCCGCAGGGCCCCGACCCCTTGTGGCCCCACTCATATGGTCCTCGATCTATAACTTTGATCAAAAAAGGTTTTATGAATACATAATTAATAGCATAATGTATCTCTGACATCGACTGTATGACATAGGCCTATATCATATGCCTATATAGGCCTATTGTGGAGGATTAAAGGGCGTCCTGTCGGCCCGGAGCCCCAACTAAATTTGTCATTTGTTTTAATGGAGATGAAAATCAAATTATATTACAATTTTAAATCTGTGGCATTTCCCGCCATCCAGAGGTGCCACAATCATAAACGTTATTAGATCAGCCCCAACCAGGGCTGATGTGGTTTACGCTCAATCTCTCAAAGTTTATCCCTGGTCATCTCTATTTAAAATTCCTGGATCCATCACTGATATTATATCATTTTATTCATCGTTAAAAAAATAGAATAACAAAGTAAAACATGAATAAAAAACGAGCAAATCAAAAATTTCACGATGAAATTACAGAATGAGACCTAAAAAGGACCCAGCGGTGGCTCCAGAAATTTGCCTACAAGGGGTCTGACATGTCGGATGTGGGAACCGGAACAAAGGGGCCGACTATAAGGCCTCGGTCCTAGTCCCAGTTTGGTAGTGTTCACGGGAGAATTTTCAGAGCTTAGCATGGTCCAAATTGTGCTTTTAGACTACAACGATTGGCAATCAAAATAACGTTATTTGCATACCGTAGGCAAATTAAATATTTGTAAATCTTTCATCCAACGACATCGTTGAGACGTCGGACGAAAAGGGGTCAGGCCGACGGGGGAAATTTCCTTCCCCCTCCCCCGTGGCGCCACCACTGTGGTGCCCAGTCTCAGAAAGCCACAGGGCCCCGACGGCATCGTCACGCCACTGAACGCAACAAAAACAATAAATAGAAATGGATCATATGAACTCACAACTTATACAAAAAACAAACCCAAGTCGAGCAAAGCTAGATTAACATTAATAAATATCTACCTTTAAACCGTCTGATAAACACAGGGGATAAAGATGACTTTTTTCTGGGATCAATTTCTGATACAGATGCAGCTGATGTTCCTTCGAGAGGAGATGCGGACGTAGATGGAAATGCTATCCTTCCACGATCAGATGAGGACGTAGAAGCAGTGAAATCGAACGTCTTTGCGACATTCGTAGCGATAGCGTGTTCGCGTATCTGTTTAGTTCGTTCAATCTCTGTAGAATGGCACAGCAATGAGAAGTTATCAAAAAATATATATCAAATTGAATTATCAAAAGAGGCCTAAGTATTTATTGTAAATATTTTCAAATGTTCTGAAGGTTGTTAAACGACATTACCGGTGTACATCAAGTTTCTTATTTATAGAATCATACCGTCTACATCTTTCTGCTCCTCCCATATGCTGTAATCCTCACCGACAGTTTGAAAAACAGTTTTAGTTGTAACAATACCATCGGTTGAGGGCTCTTCCTTATCAAATCTATTATTGAAATTTGCAATGTTATAATAAATATAAAGATAATTGAGTCAATTACAGGATCTGTAATTGAATACAGGAAAGTCAATATTTACTTTTTAATATCGGGGAATATTTTTTCTCATTCGAACTTACTTTAAAGTTAATAAAAATTAATTACAAATTCACAAATTCTAACTAGATTTGTGAATTTGTGGAATAACATCCATCCGGATATTCGAAATTATTTCATTATATCTAATAATTTTGTTTTGTTTAAATGTACCCTAGGTTAAAAAAATATTAAAATGATTTTTAAACGTTTGATATTGATTTATTATTATTATTATTAATAATAATAATTATTATTATTATAATAAATAATAATAATAATAATAATAATAATAATAATTATTATTATTATTATTATAATTATTATTATTTTATTAATTTTTTTCTGGGAGCAGCACGTCATCTCTAAGATGAAATGACAGGGTTTCCGCTTTTGCTGGTCCCTTTTTGTTATTTGGCTTGCCAGAATGAACAATATAAAAATAGGCCCTAATTAAATAAAACAATACAGTAATAACAACGACTTATAATTGTTAACAGTCATAAGTCCTTGTTAACAATAAAAATATAATCATAACTATTATATTATTATAAACACTATAATATATAGTGATTACAATGATGATATAATATCAATAATAATTAGATAATAAATACACTGATAATAATAATAATTATTACAAAAAATAAATAATTAACAAGTTATACATACTTTTCCCGACACAAAAATAACTCGTAGGCCTATTTACTGTTCAACTTGAAATCCAATAC
>NW_022712990.1:80460-83501 GCF_011630105.1 Anneissia japonica
CAAGCGCGTGCACGACAAAAAGCAAAGAATATTGAAAGTTAAATTGCAGTAGAAAACACACGGACTGTACTGCACGTAAAAATATTGAAACCGATTAAAAAGGAAGGCAAGGAAAATAATGATCCATATAATATACAAATACAATTTTATAGAATTAATACAAGGCATTCTGTTGTACTTACTCTTCTCCCAGCATGGCTTTAACACAAGAGGTTTTCCCGGAGCCCTCTTGACCAAGAAACATCAGTCTTGAATTAACAACTGTTATTTCACCGTTTTTAAGTGCATCTTTGAATGCTTTGACGGCATCGGGACCCCTGGCTAAAATCTCTGATGGAGTTGATAGTTCTAATTTATATACAAACATAACAACAATATTTAGTATTTTCTTTTTTAATTATATTTTTGATTATTTACGATGAAATAAACCTCTTTACGATAATCAAAATGTGGAAATAGTAAATTAATTGTATAGAATTTCAAATTAAAAAAAAATAAAAGTCAAACGTAATACGGGTGTATGATAAGTACTGTTTTAAATAGAGTTTGAAGATTTGATTCCACAGATATTTAATAAGTCAATCAACGTACTTTCAAGTAATTCTTTTAAATCTCGTTTCTTTTTACTTCTCGTGGTTTCGTCGTATTCTGTACATTCGTTTTTATCATACACATCAAGAGGCGTCTTTCTATCCTGCAATAACAGACACGAGCACGCGATGATTCATTCCATTGCAAGACAATTAAAAACCAAATAAAAAGAAAGCAGTGATATATTTTAGTTAAATACTCAAAGATAATAATAAAACTAATAAAATATCTAACGAACACTCGACAATGTTATCATCACGACATTATAATTATGTTGTAAATTACCATCCAGTTAATTGATAATAAACATGATTAAACTCATACTTCTAAAACTTTTTAAAAATCAACATTATTACTCGTATGATTTTTTTTCGATTTAATTAGTAAAAATGTTTCAAGTAGTTTCATATACAGTTGTTGTATTAAGGTCATTGACTGATATTCTTTTGATGCATTTCATTTTTCTGTACATTACTTTATCTTTTATTGTCAGCGACGCGCCAAAGGTGATATTGATAATTGCGAGTTCCTTGTGTTGCTCGTGCGTCAGCACCTCCTTCTCTAGACAGTAATGTAGTGGTGTGCGTCCAAACTGCAATGAAATGATAATCAACGTCAAGTTTGTTGAACACGCACAACACAAGAATATCAATTAACAAATATTACGCAAACGTAAAAGTACCTGAAATAATTTATAACTATCATAATTTATTAACGCCTACCGGTAATAATAGTGATACTTCAGTAATATTATAATAATCATAATAATAATATTGATGATAATAATAATTTTGATATTAATTATTATTCATATTGTTAATGATAATTAAAAAAACCCAATAATATGGCAATGCAAGAATGAAGTAGGTACCTGAATTAATGATGATGGTAATAAATATTATGAAATTAATAATTATAGGATAATACATCACCTGTACTGTATTAATATTAATGGTAATAATATTGACAAAAATGTAGTAATGGATTGTGGTTTATTTTTGTTGTATTGATAAAACAAATAATAATGGTCAAGGTAGTCTCCCCTACTGAGCGGAAAATATTTCTCAGCCAGTTGTAAATAAAAAAAATCACATCTCAGTATTATAACCAAGAATATTACTAAATTAGAACGTGATGTATTGAATGTGTTTGTGAGTGAATTAATGTTAATTTGTTAGCAATGAATAAAGTGTTGTTTTCTTCTACTGTACTCACTCTGTCTTGCGTGTTAATCTTCTTGTTGGTTTTTTCCAACACGCGTCTCATTGCTGACACGCGTGCGTAGGCCGCCAAGTAATGGAGAATAGTGAGACCAAGAGGCTACAAGACAAACGTAGAATATGATGAGAAAGAAATAATAAACAACAACAAGAAACTATACACACACCACATATCAACAACACATAACAACTCACAAACATCACACATACATTACTTATTACATTCATCATTATTAAATACTAATTACATTATTTAATATTTTTAAAATGTGGTTTTTTAGGCGAAATCGCGCAAAAAATATTTGTATCAATTAGCCTATGTTTTACACACAATAGTAAAATATTTCCAAATCGGGAATTTTAGCGACAATACTTTTTGTGAAAAATATCAATTTTATTGTCACCAATTTATTCAGTAAACTGTATTAAACAGAACAAGTCCAAACATGACTATTTTTGTAAGTGTAAAATGTATTTTTTTCACAATATTTCATATGAATTAGTGATAGGCCTAATGGCCAGAGCATAGGCTTTTTCTGTGTTGTAAAAAATGTCAAAAATCATGAAATAAAAATCCCATTTTTAACCCAACATGAAAAAAATCACAGTAATTGACTTTGAGTTAATTGTATGTCGTATGATGTGTACACATGCTGTGTGCTTGTCATGTTTAAAATGCAATGATATTTAATTCTACTCACCTGGTGTTCTAAACACTCAACTGTTGCCGTTTCAATCATATTCTCCAACACATCATCTGGTGCGCCGAACCTCACAGCGTGTATTAATGGTGTCCACTCTAACTACGAAAACAAACATTACACTGAATTACGATACAGTTCATACAACTACAAACATTATTTTTTACGAGTTTCATAATTTAAATCGTACGATGATTTTCCAATATCATTTAGGAATTATTATATCATAGACAGTTAAAAATGTGTTTTATAATACACGCATCCATTTGAATTAATTTTATTTACCATCAATTTTTGGTCATTTTTTCATAATTATTAAGAGTTAAAATAAGAATAACAAATCACAATAATATTCTTTAGAAGTGATTTGGAAAAGGGAGTAGGGTTAAAATGTCTAAACATAAACGTTTAATTGTTGGGCCATGGTTTGTGTTTAGTATGTTTAAAAAATGATATTAACATGCCTATGTTTTGTCAGTACAGTATAGTAGGCCTTATGCCTTGTAAATTGTTCGTGCGTGAACTCTGT
>NW_022712991.1:0-695 GCF_011630105.1 Anneissia japonica
TACATACACACACATACACACACATACATACACACACACACACACATATACACACATGCACACATACATACATACATAAATACATACACATACACAATATACACACCCATATACATATAAAAGTCACACACAGGTATAATCCAGAAAAGCTTAAAGTTAGAACAACTTATTAAAGAAAAAACCTTATGATTGCTCTTGGAGGGCTTTCATCTCAGTGCGTTTTTGCCATGCTTTAATAAGATAAGATTTGCAAAAACAATCAAAGCTAAGTAGAACATTATGACTGAGAAAATTTGAGTTTCCTCCAAGGACATATATAAGTTTATCTTCTGAATTACTATTGTAGAATGATTCCCAAACATTGTATTCATCATTGTACAACAGTTCATTTCTAAGCCTGTCAAGGTGATTTTCTCTAATAGTTGTTAATGCAGTACAAGTAAATAAAAAGTGTATAATATCTTCTGTGTCACCAGAATCACATATCGTACAACAACCATTAATTTCTTCTGTCCATTTACTTAATCTAAAATCTAATGGCAGAGTATTTGAACGTACTTTAAATTTAAGATTGGCCAAACTAAAATTTGTTTTCTCAAGCAAGTAATTTTCAAGACTGGGCTTATATTAAATTTTTGAATAGTGATGTAAGGAAGACTTGCTTCTTAGCTCCTCTAGCCATGTTTCATTTGCAT